>NC_063444.1:38623683-38924681 GCF_020379485.1 Brassica napus
TCATTAACATTAGGATTTTCTTTTTACTATTTTTTGTTTTAGTTTGTTGAGTCTCAGGTCATAAATCAAAAAATCTGAGACCTTTGACTAGAGCAAGCAGCTGGCTGCTCTCATTCCAGAGCATCCTTTACCGGAGCAACCGCGTCTTGCTCTGTCAGGCTGCTCCGCGTCAGGTAAGTATCTCGAACAAAAAAAAATGTTTATTCTTGATTTCACCTTCTCTCTGATTTATTTTTACACCAGGACGTTGTGAAGTAAGTCTGGGGAGGGTTTCGTCGTTTACTAACTCGTTTCTTTCTTTTGTTTTTTTTTCTTTTGGGTCAATTTGAGTCAGTTTTTATTGAGTCAGTCAAAAATTTGTGGGATTAGGACCTTATTCCGGTTGATCGCTATCCACCTCGTGCTTTAGTTATCTTATTCTGTGACCTTAGCATGGCGAAAGACACACATGTGGACCTGGAACACCCTGACATATCTCACTGATTCTCCAGACGTTCTCAACCGATCAGGTTACACTGGGTAGACTTAACTCCACCTTACTACTTGAACCTAATCTTAACTGAAATTCTTCTTGATATGGGCATTAGATCATGGAAACGAAACACACTCAGGACTTCTTATCCTTTTTATCCATCTTGCTGATCCTGAGTGTCTAACTCATCTTTAGCTAGTTCTCACCCTGCACCTTAGCCTTTATTCCACCTTCATGCATTTGTTTTTCAGTGTCTATGTGCAGATATGTGCAAAAAGGTCGGAGAGGAAATGATCAACGCAGCCCTCCTACTCATTACTGTTGCCAAAATTATGTCAGAAAGGAGAACAAGCAGATTAAGGGAGCAACCGCTCCATAACCAATGAACTGTGCAGAGCAGGGAGGAGAACCAATGGTCGCAAAATCAGAACCACCAGTGGCACTCAGAACGATCATGTATTACTACCTCCTTCTTCGTCACATCACCATATCAGTCTTCAAAAAAAAAAAAAAAGCAAAAAAAAAAACGAGATTAATTATGGGAAGGGGAAGAAAGAAAAGAAACATGGAGCCACTGGAAAGGTCGAGCAAGAAGTTGGTACCAAGTATTGAAGAGTGTGTAGAGGAAAGTGGAAAGCAGAACATCAGTTGCCTGTTCCGTCATCAGAACAGTCGCACCAGATAGAGCAAAAACGAGTAGAGGCTGTGGACATCAATGGATCTATCCTCTCTGCCATTTGTGTGATATCCTGCATCCTCTTCAATGAAATGGTAGCCCCTAAACACTCTTAACTCCACCATTAAATATCCTGTTCCACACCTAGACCGTCTACCCTGAATGATGCCTGTGATGAGAAGCTCACGCTACTCTTAAATGAATGTAGGGAGTTCTGTCCTATAGTGTTGCCTTTTCAGGTTTGAGATGAAGAGTATGGAGCCGATTTTTGAACAGCAGTCACTGGGGTTCCGGTAAAGGTGTGTTGTCCTAGTTTTACTGCTTGTATGGTTCAGAGATTCGTGGTTAAAGTATGGTTGCTGAGAATAGGAGAGTTCCCACACTTCAAACACCTTCTCCCTGTTCTTGATACTTGACATTGTTTGAGGACAAACAAGGATCTAAGTCTGGGGGAATTGATATATGGTGTTTTATACATCTTGTATATATGCTTTTCAATTGGTTTTTAAGTCTTTATCGAGTCTTCGTAATCCTTTTCGAGTCATTACAGGTCTGGAGTTGCATTGGATGGGAGATGGACCAGCTGGAACAAAAGAGGCAGCAAACAGTGCAATTTGGTGATTTTCACGCAGAACAGTCTTGATGACTGTTCCAGATAGCGGAGCAACCCGAGTGACTGTTCCGAGTGAGTGTTCCAGCGGCAGAGATTTTTAAGGAAACTACAACCTATTTCGGGATTTGCCCTAATCTCTCTATTTTCTCTCCCAGCCGCCTGTGGCTTTGAGATATCTTTTTCTGTTTTTCCTGATTATTCTACGCTAGTTTACAGAGAGGAACCAGACCCGAAAACTCCATTGTTGGATTTGCTTATTGTAAAGAAAGAAGGATCTCTACACTCTTGAGAAGAATCCTGAACCCTATCTCTTTTTATTTTATTGATTCAGCATGTTTTCTTCATCTGTTATCTCTGTGTTCTCTGTAGCTATGGCTGAGTAGTCAGCTTGCTTAGTCTAGGGTGTTAGGGTGTTAGATCCGTAAGCTTGACATAAATAAGTTATAAATCGATTGTCTTCATTCACTGTTGTTCTTAAGGCTTGCATCAAGTTAACCACTTAGTGCCTGATTCTAGGTTTAATCTATTCATCAAAAGTGTTATAGGTTGCTAGACATAACTTGAATGAGCATTGCATCCCTAACCAGCGAAAGTAGATGTTAGGGTGTTTTGTGAACATGTCGGACTTGACCTCTATTGCTTGCTGTCGCATCTTGATCCAAACGAGAGTTTAGGTATCAAGATCGATCAGCATAGGGAGCAGTACCACGACAGTGGACTGTTCTACTTGAGTGATCCGAGTTCTAGACTTGCTCTTAATTAAACTTGAATAATTGTTTGGCTCACACTTGCTTAACACCCGATCAAACCACCCTAGGCTAGCATTTTAGTTATCTGAATACTTTAATTAATCTTGTTACTTGTTTCTCACGAAACCCTCAAATCTTTAAACCCCCATATTGTTTTAGCTTGATATTGATCCCATAAAGATAAAGTGTAATAGTTGGTCTCTCTGGATTCGATCCTAAAGTGCTACATCGACATACCATTCGATTGTGGTAGTGTGCACATTAGGTTAATTAGTATGCGTATACACGTAATATCAATATGTGTCGTCAAGCGAGAGTAAATAGATTGTAGATTTTAGGTCTGGTTCTTATTGCTCTGATGGCTCAAATGTACATTTGGTTTCCAGTTGCAGCCGGACAAGAGGAAGAGATACACTGATCGATGTGTTTCCTTCTCACTGAGTAATTGAGTTTTTGAGTCGCCTTTGGGAGCAGATTAAATCGGTCAAGTTCCTCTTTCTTTTTGAATCATAGGTACTTGCGAAAAATAGGTCACAGTGATATTTAATTTGTTAGGAGATCGTTCTGGTGTAGTGAAAACCTACTCAAATTTTCCAGGCATGGAAGATTTTCATTTCTTCATCTGTAATTTTCTTGATAATAGTTATAATCTTTTGTCCAAATCCTGTGTTTTCTTTGTTATTTCTTTCGTGATCTTAACCTCAGGGAGAAGTGATGATTCTCTTTTGAAGTTTGAAAGAACGTGTTCACAAAATTTGTTAGAAATCCAAGTCTAAAGACATGCATTGGTAAACACGAGAGGTGCCCATGATTCATTCGTGAGTCTGTGATAAAATCTTATCAAGATTATTTGAACTTGTTGGAGCCTTCATGATAAGAATTTAATTGTCTGCAATCACACTTTTGGAAACTTTAATCGCTTTCTTTTTACTGGCCATAGCATCCGTACAACAAACGACATTGCAGTCTGGAGCTGCCTTAAGACCTTTTAAATTTGCAGATGTAGTCTCATGGCATATTAATTCAAAAATTATTGTATCAGGCTTAAATAAATGACTAAGACGAACTTGAACTGACTGTATTATAGCAATTATATAATTTTGTCTCCAGAAAAAAAGTGAAAGGTAGAATTAACATTCTGATATGATGAAGTTTTGATCGGTAATTTAATGCTCATCTATAACATTTGTAACATGTCAAGAGAAATGGTCTAGTAAAATCCAGCAAAAATAACCGGTGGAATTTGTAATATCGAGGAGAAGATTACATATATGAGGTACACGTAATAACACGAACTGATAGGAAAGAAAGACAAATACAGATTTTAGAAGAAAACAGTGCAACGTGTAACTACCTAAGAGTCTGAATAGTAACGGCGGATTTGGTAATATAAGCGGTACGAAATTAAAGTGCGGGACGGTCCTACTATGGTTCATGCAGTAGGTAGGATAATGGCAGTTTTGATAAAATTAGCAGTGCGCAATTGTGTTTGATTGGTGAAAAAATATTTGCGGTTTTTCTAGAAAAATATTAAAACAATGTAAATTTTTTTGAAATTATTTTTTAATTTCGTAATCAAATTTATAGAAAAAAAGTTTTGGTATTGAACTGGTTTACTATTATAATTAAAATATTTTAGTTTATAAATTATATTTTTAAAAATTGGTTATTCCAGCTATCAATTTCTTTCCAAATTGCAAATTATAGTTAAAATATCCAATAAATAACTAAATTATATAAATAATGTAACTAAATTTTAATAACAAGTTGATTCTAATTTGTATTTTATAGATCTATTTTCTACTAAAATTAATTTTCTTATTCTTAAAATAATAATATTAATTTTTCTCTCAGAAAGTATAAATTTGAAAAGTAGATCATTATAGGAGTTAGTTGAATTTATATTAAAGAATATGTTTACAGTAGAGTATTTTATAAATATATTCCTTATGTTCTTAAAAAATACATATTCTATATTTTCACACATTTTAATAAAATATATTAAATTTGCATAATTTTTTGTATTTATTTTTTCTCAATAACTTTAAGCTAATAAAAAATCAATTAGTACAATTAAGTGTTTTGAAGTTTGCAATTAGTTAATAAAACATGCATTAAAAAATAAAAAATAGATTTTTTTGAAACAATTTTTTTTTCTATAATATGTAACTTTAAGGGACGGAGGGAGTATGTGTTATTATTATTATTATTTTATCAATAAAATAAGAAAAAGTAGTTTTTATTATTATTTAATTTGTTGTCAAGTGCGGTTTTCATATGTACAACATGGTAATTGGTTCTTTAGAAAGGCAGTGGGGACGATGAATTAATTCACTCATTTGAAAACAGTGAATTACTTTTTACATTTTCAAGAAAAACGCTATTTATAACTTTTGTATATTGATTGGTGACAATTAGCGGATTTAAAAAAAAATGTAATTGAATTCCGTGAATTAAATGTTTCTATTCATTACCTTAATTTTTTTTTCACTAATAAGTAAAGTATATGCTTTACGTTGACGACATTTCTTTTTTATAGAAAAAAAAAGTTTAATCCAAAGATTAAGTTTGTCACAGTTTTATAATAATCTAATAAACGTGATTTTTAATAACTCTGACATTATCAGATTGTTATAGCAATACCATGTCTTTTTCCTAAATATTTTTTACATGATTCTTTTAATTTTTGAATGATACACCTTTTTACAGGACAATTTTATTTCCCGAATGATGCACCTGTTCACATACCTCTTTTAAATTATGAACAACACACTATTTTCTTTTCTTTTTTTTTAATTCTTAAAGACACATTATTTCACGTATCTCTTTTTGATTTCTGAACTGTGCGTCAATTAATCGATTGATATGTTCAAGTCTCTAGTTATCTTAATTCCTCGTACGTACCACCATCATAGTTAAATTTTGAGATCTTTGGATATATATATATATATATCCCCTATATATTATTTGAGAAGCATTACAACTTTTTTTTAGTCACATGTCATCACTAAGATGATTCTTAGAATCATTAGAAAAATATGTTGGTCCATCTAATTATATAATAAGTTTTTTATTAAACTAACAATAAATTCATCATTAATGTACTTTATTATTTCCTTAAATAAAATTTACGAAATTGCCTAATGTGGCTAAAGTATACATGACAATTAATAATTTTGAATAATAAAGATTTGATAAAAAAATAGTGTATCTTCTATCATATTTATTTAATTTTAAAATATTAAATAAATTAAACAACCACAATAACCATGTAATAAAAATTTAGATTTTTATGTATATGTTATATTTTGAATTTTTACAAACGGTTATAAATTACTAAAACTGTTAAAAGTCTCACATTCGAATTTTATGATCCAAGGTTTAAAATTTTTGTTATGACAAAATACAAATGATTACAAAAATTATATAAATAAAAAGTCTAATTTAATTAATTATTTAGATTAATATATATATTGTTTAAAATTAAACTATAAACCATATAAAATACAATATTTTAGTTCCAAAATTTACTTTGAACAATTGTTTTGATAAACGTTTTGAACGATCATTAACAACTTATTTTTTTTAAAAAAAATTATAAATTACTAAAACTATTAATCCCACAATGAAAATTTTGTCATCAGTAATTTTTTTTTTTCTATAAAAGATACAAATGATAAAAAAAACTATATGAGTAGAAATCATCATTTAATAGACATTAATATTAAAAATATACTAAAATATATTATCTATGTTAGTATCATTTAAATTTAATTACATATCCTATCAAATATAAAAAATAATATTTTTTGGATTAATAAAATTGATTTATATGTTCGCACCAATTTAATTATATATTTAATAGTTACTGGCTTTTAATTATTTAATATATATTTATTATTTCATAATATGTAAAAATATTTAATACATAAAATAATTTAATATATATAATGCTGATCCCGCGCACTTGCGCGGATCTTAACCTAGTATATATATATATTTCTTGTAACATCTTCATCATATTTTCATAGAAATGTTTTATCTACATATAAAGCAAACATGTTTTTGTTTTCTACTCACATCATTATTTTTTTATAAAAAATAGTCAAATTCAACGATTGAAGTTATCATAGTTTTATAATCTAACAAAAAGAATTTAGTATTTATAATATTTGAAATTATCAAAATGTTTTAGCAAAAGACATGTTGCTCTATATCTCTATTTTTTTAAATATATAAATAAAAAGTAAAAGTAAAAAAATATGAATGTGATAGATATAAAATCATCTTCGACTGTATATTATAGAATATTTAAAAAAATTAATAATATCTAATAATCTTTTGGATTTTATCATAAATATAATGTGAGTGTGCCATATAAAATAATTTTTAAAATGTTGTTTTAATTTTAAAATATATTTTCCGTATATTAATTTATTCAACTTCTGTTGGAATTTTCTAAGATAGTTTATCTAGCAGTTGTAAAGTTAGAAACTTAATAAAGTAAATATTTCTAAACTTTTATATTACAATATTATTTAATATCTAACTAAATGTGGTGATGTTAGTGATAAGATAACTACTAAATCTAAAAACTAAGCATAAAATTGGAAAACATATCTCTAAATTGAAAATAATACATTTAGTTTAACTCATTGTAAGTGGTACTTCCATGCGTGCCACGAAATTGGTTATCAGGAAAGTATAATTTAATGGTTTAAATTAATATTATAAATGTGAATTATTTATCTAGAGTTCATATTGGAAATAAATGGCAACCATTCATTGAATTAATTTTACCTCTTCCAATTGTTTCTTTATTTTTTTGTTATTCTATAATATAGTATTCTTAAAAACATCTTTTATCTTGGAGAACTTTATGCAACATATATTTGGCACTCTATTTCCATTACATAATATTTCATCCAACCATCTTTTTATATCTAATCTTAATTTAATTTTCTTCGTATTTTTAGGTTAGAATATAGAGGAACTCACTTTTTAATTTTCTTTAGATTAACATTTTCTATAGGAATTTTTAACCTAAATGTTTTAGATTAGTTTATTTTAAATATGAATTACTTACATAGAGTTGAGATTAAGGCATCCAGTCATTTAAGTAGTTACTTTTCTTAGAATGGCCATTTCATTCTGTTGAAAAACTTTTCAACAGTGGCATCTTCTAAAATTGTCACTTGTCTTGACAATGAAATCTTGATTAGGGTTAAATATACCTAAAATCATGTTAAGTATTTTGTACGGCTCTGTTACGTATGTATTCCTTTTGTATAGAACGTTTGGATGCATATAGAAATTGAGATATATGCTTTTTGGTCCACCAAATTAAGATATATACATGATCAGAATTTCGGAAAAGACATATACGTGTGGCAGTATCCTATTATAAACTTATCTTATGACTATATGACTATAACAGGAGTTTCACGTTGCCCACAACACACATGGCAAGACAAGCTCAGCGACAAAGAGTTGCGGTTGGCAAAAGCTTAAGAGATTGCGTGAACATACTGTCTACACGTAATAAGCACGGAAACGAATTTTCATTTAAGCCTCCTTTTATCAACTTTATCTTGGAGCATGATTCGAAAGAAAATGATATTAAGTAAGAATTAACTTGTATTCTTTTCTACTTAAAATTAACTTGTATTGACAGGTACATTTTGCAATTGGGAACCGATGCAATCTACATGTACGTCCAAGGCCGGATCTGGAACAGCCGAATGAAACATTGGTCTCGGTCCCCAAAATTTTTGAATATGTTTAAGCCCCCAAACATTGACTCCGGCCCCCAGAATTAGAAGTTTTTTTGCATATTTAAGCCCCCAAACATTGACTCCGGCCCCCAAAATTTTTAGAGTTCTTAAGAAATGTTTCAAGCCCCCAAATTCTCAGATCCGGCCCTGTGTACGTTTTCCATAGTGTTAGCCAAAGATTTAGACGGTCAAACATGTAGCTAGAGATTATTCAATCGCTCTCAAATAGTCATGTTGTAGAATACATGTGTGAGTTGTTAGTTTTCTTGTATTCGTAAAACCTTGAAATATTATCTTATGGTTTTCCTCTGGTTAGCTGAATTTTGTTTGTATTTTGAACTTCATGAGATGGCTCGTTACATTTTTGTTAGAAAGCTTAAATGTTTATTTGGAAGGGACTGTGTTGTATAATGAATTTGGTGCCAGAATGTTTATTATGAGAAACCAAGCAAATTTTTTAAAGTACTGATAAATGACATGCACAGAAATATAAAGGATGGGGGCAAATGTGGTATCAAATATCATCCAAGATTTGCATATCGTCGTATTATTATGGCTTTTCATTTTATTTTCGGAATAAAATGTGACTCGTCCAAAGTTGACAATTTCCAAAACAATCATCCTTTTGTGTTTTTGTTGTTGTTGTCGTTGTTGTTTTTTCTATATCAGATTGATGATGAAATCTCTCAGTTTCTACTTTTTACGGTAAAACCCAACTTAATATTTTCTAAAATGTCATGTATTGCATTTATTTAGTTTTCATATTAACTTTCTATAATGTCATATTACCGCATTTATATAGCCAAGTATGTATTTTTTTGTTTAAGACTTCAATGATTTAGTACGATCAACTGATCATAGCCATTTTGATTTGATCTACAAACTTTATTTAAGTTTCGAGTTCTGATATTTTTTTAAAGAAATTAGGTAAAAGAAAAACCCAACCAAATTAAACAAGTAACAATTTTTTTTGTCGGCAAAGAGTATATACCAACTGTGCTTTGAGCTAGTGGTTTCGTGATTAGAATTGGTTATAATGTGTTTATAATTTGATTTTTATTGCGAGAGAATGTTTACACCCATGACTTGATCCTATTAAAATGAAACATTGGAATGGGACTCCCACTTCATGGGCCCCCAAATTTTTTTAGAAACTTTATATACATATAAAACTAGGTGTTTTCCTGCACCATGTGCAGTAAAATGTTTTTTTAAATCTAACTTATATTTACAAATAAATTTTATTAAATATTATAGATTTTCCTATTTTCTCATAATATTTAATATATATTTGATATATATTAAATCAATTTGTATAAAGCTAATAAAAATAATATAATTATCAAATATTATAAAATTTATAGATATATAAGATTAATGATATTATAAAATTTGTAGATATATAACCTAAACAATATTATAAAATTTGTAGATATATAAGATTAATGATCTTACGATTAGATATTTAAATTTTTAAAAAATTATAGAAATTTTTGAAAACTTTAATAATACAAATTGTATAAGTATACAAAATAATAATATTTCGAAATTTGAAATGTTATATATGAATATATTTATTTTATAGATGATGTATGAGCTATTACCATATTTTAAAAAAGTTTACCAAAAAGAAATATCAATATTAAATATAATATATGAATTATTACCATATTCTAATAAGTTTGCCAAAAATATAAATCAACATTAAAAGAAATTATTCATGTCATATTTTTTCGGAAGCCATGTCATCAATTTAGTAGCCATGTCGTATTTGTCTTGTGAAATTGATTGTAAAAAATACAAGTGGCAAAATCACTTCGCAAATATAGTCTAGGGGATGTATACTATACGGAAAATTCCGCTTGTGGCCACTGGTGGGATTTACATGGGGTGATCACCAACCCTCTGGATGCCTCTGCGGACTCCCCGGCTAAGCTCCGATGGATGGTCATTGGCGCTAGTCGGATTCTCTCGAGGCTTCGGATACCAGAATCATCAAAAAATGTATACTATATAATTTAAAACTATATTATGAGACAAAATTTATGATTATTCATTTTAAAAATAAGCATTTACCAAATAAAATATATAAGAAATTTGATTTTTACTAAAAATTAGATAAAATTTCAATTTTGCACGGGACCCATTAACGTTAGGTCCGGTTCTGTTTACACCATGTCTAACTATTGATAAAATCAATTTAAAATTAAAGATCCAGACAACTTCTAGTTATTTTTCTTTTGTAACTAACAACTTCTAGTTATTGAAAAAAAGTTCTTTGCAAAATCATATTTATTGATATATAATAAACAAGATTGCATCGAATAATAATAAAAAAAAAATTGATTCATTATTATGTCACGTCAATATCTACGGTCTAAATGATTGGATTTACTAATATCTCTTATATATTAGATTATAGTTGATAATAAATTCCTAACATATATATATATCAAACATATAATATGATTGTTTGGCAAAGAAAATATAAAACTTTAGAATATCCTTCAGAGTTAGTACGTATATCAAATCCCCTATCATTGCTATCATACTATTACGTGTTGAATTGGCTATGGTTTGGCTATTAAGTAGTGTGATTGACTCACATAACCTTTAATAATTGCATATTAAAATACAAATAATTAAATCTTGATTAGAATAATCACTAAGCCTTTTCCAAAAGGTTGGAGAAAGTTTAGAAACGTTTGGAAAGACTAAACCATAAATCATCTCCATTTCTTAATGGGTTTTTAGTAATTAAACCCCTCAACTAAATATGAATCGTAAAAAAAACCATCAACTAAAAATCCTATGAAATAAACCCTCAACTTCAATTTCGTTAACATATGTTACCCTCCGTCTAGAAAACCGTGACGGAAGGTGACATATGTTAACGGTTTGTAAGTTGAGGGTTTATAATGTTGAAAACTCTGTTGAGGGTATTTTTTACGATTTAAAAATAGTTGAGAGGTTTTATCACTAAAAGTCATTAAATGTTATTAAATTATTTATTATCATTTATACATTGTTTTAGATTGATTAAAAGCCTTTAAAACTAATTTTTAAATTTTAATACATTAATCTATTATAAAATTAATTTATACATCTTAAATTAATAATTTTCAACACTACTTACAACTTATTATAACTTCAAAACACCACGGTTCTTCGTTTATGAGCAGCATAAATCTTTATCCTTCTTCTTCAGCTAGAAGAATGTAATCGCTTAGATAGCTTGGTATCTTGGTTTCTCTGGTCGATCTACGAAGCTCATGTGGTGGTTCGTTGTTGGTCTTGTATGTAGGCAAGGCTTCTATGAGTGGGTTTGTGTCTCCTTCTTCCTCTTTGACTCCACTATTCTCTTCTGGTATTGTTTCTTCCGCTTCATCTCTGATGCCTTGGTTCCCGAATGCTCCAAGTTTAACCGTGAACGTTCCTGGTTCCTTAGGATCATCCCGTGTTTTGCTCCATATCCATGATCTGCCTTCATCAAACACAACATCCCTACTCACAACTATCTGTTTTGTCGTTGGATCCAATAACATGTATGCCTTAGAACCAGGCTCAGTTCCAAGATGTATCAAAACTCTTGACATATCATCAAGCTTTCGTAGGTGTGGAGCGTCTATCTTCGTATGTCCAATACAACCAAACACTCTCAAGTGCTTTACACTTGGTTTTCTTCCTTTAAACACCTCGTATGGTGTTTGCGCGTTTAAGCTTCTTGTTGCCACTCGATTTATCAAATATGTAGTGTGTCGTATGCCTTCTCCCCACATGTAGTTAGGCATGTTTGTGTGCTTCAGAATGCTCCTGGTCATCTCAAGCAATGTTTTGTTTCGACGACCACTCCATTTTGCTGAGGAGTGTATGGAGCGGTTAGATGTCTGTGTACTTCTGACTCCTCACAAAACATATTGAACTTTGTTGAAGTAAACTCGCCGCCTATATCTGTTCTAAACGTTTTAATGCTCTGTTTTGTTTCTTGTTCTACCATTGCTTTGAAGCTTTTGAACTTTTCAAACACGTCGCTTTTCTCTCTCAAGAGTATCGTCCATAAATAGCGAGAATGATCGTCAATAAGAACGAATATGTACCTATTTCTTGCTGCAGTCGATGGAGTTATGGGACCACATAGATCTCCATGCACTAGTTCGAGCAACTCTGATCCTCGGAAAGACGTCGACTGTGGGAATGATGCTCTTGTTTGCTTTCCACAAAGGCAAGACTCACATATCTCCTTCTCAACGTTGATCTTCGGTATCCCTAGAACCAACTCCTTTTGTATCATCAGCTTCATCGAGTCAGTGCCAATATGTCCTAATCTCGCGTGCCATCGTGCACAATCGGAGTGTATAGCCATGTGAAAACACGATGCATTGTTTATGTCCATCGCGACTTTATACAGCCGGTTACGTGATCTAGTTTCTAGTACGATAAGATTCCCATCTTTATCATGTAGCGTCAGACAATCACCTCTCATTCTTACATCGCAGCCTGCTTCAGTGGCTTATCTGAGGCTGATGATGTTGCTTCGTAGATTAGGCATAAAGTACACATCCTTTAGAAGTTTCTTCTCTCACGTTTGCATGAGGAATATAATAGATCCTTTTCCTTTAATATCAATACATGAGTCATCTCCAAACCTTACCTTCCCGGTAATTTTCTCATCAATAGACCGGAAATAACTCCTATTTCCCGTCATATGGCTACTCGCACCATTGTCCAAATACCATACTCTATCTCCATCAGAGCTTGACTCGAACTCATTTGGACGTATGTTTCGTTCGTTGAGATACACAATCTCGTGCATCATTAATGCATCTGCTGCCTCTGTATCTTCTTCTTTAGTTTCTTGTGTTTCTTGCAGCTTAAGAAGCCTGTCGTGACAGGTTGCCGTAAAGTGACCTACTTTTTCACATCTATAGCAAGTTACTTTAGAGGCATCACGATTCTCCCAATACAACCTAGATGACTCTCGGATTTCCCAGTAAGACCTTCCACGTCCTCTTCCTCGATTATTATACCTCCCTCCTCGGTCTCTTCCTCTATAGTCGACATGGTAGTCTCGATTTGATTGTGTTTCCATGTTGGCATACATTAGTTTGCTTTGATCATCTTGGCGATCTTCTTCTTCTTCGCATATGCATTATTCATAAGCCTTTAAACGCCCAGTGATATCTTCAAAACTAGTTGTATTCAGGTCCAGAATTTGCTCAAGTGAAGCAACTATATGAATGTATTTCTTCCTTGGTAAACACTTCAGAAATTTCTTCACCAATTTGGTTTCTTCCATGACTTCTCCTAAGGCGGCTGATTTTGAAGAAATCTTGGATAACTTCCCAACAAAGTCGTATATGCTATCGCTATCTTTCATCCTGAGACGATCGAATTCAGACATAAGAGTTTGTAACCTTGCCTCCCTTACCCGGTCCGTACCAACATGACGTGCCTTGACTGCATCCCAGACTTTCTTGGCCGTCTCTAGTTCTCCAACTTGTAGAATCAATGCTTCCGGGATTGACTGAAACAATAGGGCAAGAGCCATATCGTTTTTATCGACTTCATTAGATTCATTCTCCACCACTGCCCATACTTTATGACCTTTAAGCAAGGTTTTCATGCGTATTGCCCAAACGGTATAGTTGGTGGCGTTCAACATCTGTCATTTTGTAGAGGATGGTCCTCCTCCTTCTGTAGGTTTCGTCGGTACTATATCTCCCATGGTCGCTTCTTCTTGATCTTATTGTGGCTCTGATACCAAATATAGTCTCAATAGATCGTATAAGAACACAACTATAAGAACACAAATAAAGAACTCTCTTTATTAATCTCTCTTAAGGAAACACTCAAAAACCTTAAGGTTCTCAATCACAATATACTCTAAGACTCTCAAAGGTATGCAACACTCTTGTAACTCTTTATATAGAGATTATATTTCCTAAACTCATTAGGAACACATATTTCCTTTTTTCTTCTAATCCTAAATTCTTTAGGATAACTTAGACTCCAAGTTATCTTTAAGCTTATCTCCAACAAATCTTAGGTGAACTTGAAATCTTATTTCTTTCTTAAGAGTTAGAACACAAGTAGATTTTTTTTTCTTTTTTTGAAACTAGCTTATTGTAGATTTTTTTTTTTGGAACAACTTTGTAGATCTTACTCTTAGAAACAATAGAAACTGAAAGTCAAGTCTATGCGATGCCGCGTTCTAAATGATTCAACATTTTGATACATTAAACATATGAGTGCTGGTTAGGGATATTGTGATCAGTTGATTCATTGAGTCCGAAACCGACTCAACAATGTTTTGATTATCATTTGGGGCGCAGAAGGAGCTGCCAAACATCAAACAACATCGACTTTTTGGGTTGAGATTGCTCGTTTGGTTCTGGCAGATTAACTTTTATATTGGCCGTAGCTTTTTTAGTCGAGTACAAACTGATTCATGAGATTTTGGTCCACAAAAACATCTCTAGTCTAATCAAAGAAGAATGCCCACTAATCATTGAACATAGGAAAATTTTCCAGCCATGTGATATTGAGTTGAGAGTACAAACTATAATTTGTTAACAAGCCATAATGGTCCAAATACTAAAGAAACATGCCCTTGACACCTTGTGTGCATTCAGCAAAAAGAAAAGATCAGGCCATCCGTCAATAGACCAAAACCATTTGGTACACACACACACATAACATATTGATATGTTTCCAAGTGTAAAATCTTAAAAACTATAAGCAATTTGAATGTGAGGTACTTGTTTGAATATTTGGTTTTGTAAGAGATTTATTGAAGGCAAAGAAACCTGGGAAATTCCAAAATAAGGTAAACCCTCTTGCAACCACAAGAAAAGGATATAAAAGGACAAAACAGAGCAATTGAGGGGTCGATATGGGGGAATTACAAAGAATGTGAAAACCTTGCAACCACATGAAATACACAAATGTCATTGTCACAAAGATAATGAGACCACACTGTTGTCTCTTACGTCTGTGTTTGTTTTGATCTGATCATCGATGAAGAACCACACATAAAACAAAGCCACATTTTAAATAGACCCAATCAATCCACACCTCTCTTCACATGCCCATTCAATCGAATCTCCTCTCATTTCTTCTTTTGTTTTGTTGGACCTAGATAGAATCAAAGAACACACAAAAGTGTCAAAACACTTATCGCTACTATAACCTCCACCATCTTCATCATCTCTCCTTATAAACCACTCTACTACTCTACCCATCTCTAAGCTCTTTATAAGCAATGGTGAGTTTTAGTTCTCTGTTTTTTTGTTCATTCTGTTTTCTCTGTCTTAATGGTTTTGATTGTCTTTAAAGGTTCATGTATCATCGCATGGAGCAAAAGATGGCTCGGAAGAAGCTTTCGACTACAGAGGAAATCCACCTGATAAGTCCAAAACCGGTGGATGGTTAGGCGCCGGTTTAATCTTAGGTACAATTTCCAATCTTCATATCATACAAAAACCAAAACATCCTCTGTTTCTAAGCTCCTCTCTGTTTTTATTTTAACTAAAATATTTCCCCTGTTTCTTAGCTCCTCTGTTTTTTTCTTTTAACTAACATATTTCCTCTATTTCTTAGCTCTTATGATTTTTATTTTAACTAAAATATTACCTCTGTTTTTCAGCTCTTCAGTTTTTTTTATTTTAACTAAAATAATTCCTCTGTTTCTAAGCTCCTCTGTTTTTCTTGTAACTAAAATGTTCCTCTGTTTCTAAGCTCCTCTCTGTTTTGTTTCATTTAACTAAATGTGAAGGGAGTGAGCTATCGGAGAGAATATGCGTGATGGGCATATCTATGAATCTAGTGACGTACCTTGTCGGAGATTTACACATCTCATCAGCAAAATCAGCGACCATAGTCACAAATTTCATGGGAACTCTCAACCTCTTAGGACTTCTTGGTGGTTTCTTGGCTGACGCTAAACTCGGTCGCTACAAGATGGTCGCAATAGCTGCCTCTGTCACAGCTCTGGTAAAAACTCTAAAACGTGGCCTTGTAGCTTTGATAGGCTCGTAAACTCTCTGATTCTTTGCTTAATGTGAAAAACAGGGAGTGCTGCTATTGACAGTGTCTACAACCATCCCAAGCATGAGACCGCCACCATGTGACGATTTCAGAAGACTTCACCATCAGTGCGTAGAGGCAAATGGTCATCAGTTAGCTCTTCTCTACGTCGCTCTCTACACCATAGCTCTAGGCGGCGGAGGAATCAAATCCAACGTCTCGGGCTTCGGGTCTGACCAGTTCGACACGAGTGATCCTAAAGAAGAGAAGCAGATGATCTTCTTCTTCAATAGATTCTATTTCTCCATCAGCCTCGGATCTCTCTTCGCCGTGATTGTTCTGGTTTACGTCCAGGACAACGTGGGAAGAGGCTGGGGCTACGGGATCTCGGCCGCGACTATGGTGGTCGCGGCCGTGGTTTTGCTCTGCGGAACGAAACTGTACCGTTTCAAGAAACCTAGAGGAAGCCCTTTCACTGTTATATGGAGGGTTGGTTACTTGGCGTGGAAGAAAAGAAACGAGAGTTACCCTTCAAATCCTAGTCTTTTAAACGGTTACGGCAACACAACGGTTCCCCACACAGAGAGGCTAAAGCGTTTGGACAAAGCCGCGGTTGTCACAAACGAGAAGGATTCGTGGAGCGTGTCGACGGTTACACAGGTCGAACAAGTGAAGCTAGTTGTGAAATTGATTCCCATTTGGGCAACGAACATTCTCTTCTGGACGATTTACTCCCAGATGACTACATTCACAGTGGAACAAGCCACGTTTATGGAGCGTAAAGTCGGGTCTTTCACCGTACCCGCAGGCTCATACTCGGCTTTTCTCATTCTCACGATTCTTCTCTTCACTTCCCTTAATGAGAGAGTCTTTGTGCCTTTAACAAGAATGATCACAAAGAAACCTCAAGGACTCACCAGCCTCCAGAGGATTGGAGTTGGGCTCGTGTTCTCAATGGCTGCAATGGCTGTTGCAGCGGTTATAGAGAACGCTAGACGCGAGGCAGAGGTCGCTAAGGGGATGAAGATAAGCGCGTTTTGGTTGATTCCACAGTATTTCTTGGTTGGTGCGGGTGAAGCGTTTGCTTACGTTGGACAGCTTGAGTTCTTTATAAGAGAAGCACCAGAGAGGATGAAATCTATGAGCACCGGATTGTTTCTAAGCACGGTTTCGATGGGATTCTTTGTGAGCAGCTTGCTTGTTTCTATTGTGGATAAAGTTACGCACAAGACGTGGCTTAGAAGCAACCTCAACAAAGCGAGACTGAACTACTTCTACTGGTTACTTGTTGTCTTGGGAGCTCTGAATTTCTTCGTTTTTCTTCTGTTTGCGATGAAGCATCAGTATAAAGCTGATATGATTAGTGTTGGGGTTGATGATTCAGTGGAGAAGGGTAAGGATAGCGAAAAAGAAAAGTCTGAGTTTGAGCTTAAGGACATTCCATAAAAACAGAGATTTGTCTTACTAGTTTCTTGATCGCTTGCTTGTAATTTGCTTTGAATATTTTCATTTTGTTTTCGTAATTTTAAGTATAGTGTTCTTTTTTTGCCACATTCAGGAATCTTTATTATACAGGGAAGGATTTCTCTCTCCATCTTGCCTATCAGTAACATTTATTTTTAGTGGATGTTAGTATGGATGACTTATCAAAATCAAAATGGCCTTATATTCCCCCTTTCAATCCACATATTCGATAAAAAAACGTTTAAACAGAAAACCATCAACTCTATCTACATATTAGTTTAATAGACACGCTAAATGATTTTATGCGCGTAACCAACTTTGTAAAGAATAATTTTATTTAAAAAAATAATTACCAATTTTTTTTTAACGTCTGATTGAAATATTAACAATTAATTTCTAATTTTCTTTACCGTTTTAAAAAATAAAACTAAACTCATAAGTACTTGCATATTATTTAGTTTTCCATTTGTCTTTACTATATTTGAATTTAATTCTGATTTAGTTAAGCATAGTAAAAATAATTATCTAGATAACAAAAATTTAGAGTAGATTTTGTTTTATGTAGTTTCGCTAAACTATATTCCATCCGTTTCGATTTCATTGTCATTGTAGAAAAACATTTTTGTTTCAAAATAAGTGTTGTTTTAGAGTTTCAATGCAAAATTTATTAATAAGATTTTCTACTTTATTTTTCTGTTGGTTGAAATATGGTTAGATGTATAGGTAATTGTGTTTTTATTTTGAAAATATACAAAATCATATATTTTATTAATATGTGTACATACACCTAAAATGATAATTAAAATAAAACGGAGAGTGTACTAAATCAATTAAATTTATCTATTTAATTTATTTTAATCAATGTATGTAGATGATATATTGACTTTACAAGTTGTCAAATTTATTTAGATTTAAATGACATATCTATCTATATATATATGCAAACTAAATAGACTCATATGAACATAAATGGTTAAAACTGGTAAAAATACAAGATATCAAGAATTAATACTTCACATTCCACAACCGACGTCATAAATTGCTTTGTGTTGTAACCTATTAAAGGCACAAAACCTCTTCTACAACATGACCACTTATTCTCGTTGCAGGTACACAAGAAACTTCTCGGTAACACTAGCTTTCCTAGAATAATCTTAACAAACCAACCAAACAATCTCTTCAAACTCACTCAGTAAAATCTCGTAAAACTTTGTGTGATGTTAGATTAAAAGAGACAAAAGCAGTCGAAAACAATATCTCTCATGTTTGTCTATAAAAGAAAGGCTTAGTGTCTTCTCATAGGCATGAATGCTCACTTCCATAAACAACATCAATCTTGAACTCCACCAACAATTCAGCCTCTTGTTGTTTGTAAGTGCCGAGATAACTTCATTGACATTCCAGAGTCTTATTTTCATAAGCTTCTTAGTGACTTCTTCCTCGAAATCAAACAAGAATATGTCTTCATGAAAGCGAGTGAAGGATAATGGATGGACCTTGAAATAACCGAAGAGGAAATCGCTCCAATGTTTCTTTGTCTTGAAGGATAATGGATGGACGTTTGTGAAGAATTTTCCAACAAGAAAGAGCATTAGATCAAGTAGACTATCAATGATAAATGTTTTTTTCTCTCTCTGATTCTATAATCTTGCCTTTATGCAAAACAAACCCTACTTCAAAAGAAATACTGAGTTTGATTACCTAATATCATGAAGCTTTTAAAAATTTTCATTTTGTTTAATTACTTATCTTTTCCAAACCGTCCTTTGTAGAACTAATACAGCTTTTTACATAAAATTTGATTAACGAAAATGTATTAAACTAACTTTGTGCTATTTTAGAATCTTTAATAATAAAGTTAAACTATCTGTCTTCTTAGGCATCCACCTCATCAATCACCTAGGGAGGAATTAATACACGTGGCACCTCAATTACGTTCTGGGCTTTTGAGTTCTGAGATTAGCCGGGCCTTAATGTGTTTAAGTTATTTTTCTATCCCAGATTCCCAGTCACCCTAGGCTTCTCCATCGCAGGTTTGTACATCGGCCGCAGAATTTTCTAGATGAAAAACGAAGAAAAAAATCTGAGGAGGTTACAACGTTTCGTTTGGATCGCTTTTATTTGTAATTTCACCACTCCTCAACATTCAATTC
This sequence comes from Brassica napus, assembly GCF_020379485.1. NCBI lineage: Eukaryota > Viridiplantae > Streptophyta > Magnoliopsida > Brassicales > Brassicaceae > Brassica > Brassica napus. Next base: position 38,643,610 of record NC_063444.1, read on the forward strand.
GACTCATTGTGTTTCCAGAGTAACTTACTGGAGCTTCAATTATAAATACCCCTCATCCAGAGATGAAGATTACAGCTTTTACTGAAGCAGAAGAATACTCTGTTCAACTTTCCGGTTATTACAATGGTGAATCTCCAAATCCTTCTAGCCGTTTTGAGAACTGGGCGGTGCTCCGACAGGTTGCTGCGATTCTGGGAGGGAGGCTAGAAATTTGAGAAAAGGCGGTGAGCTAATGTGTCTTGACATGCTCTTTGTCGATGAGAATGTAAGCATTCTTTCCCATGATTTTTTTTTACATTGTATTAGACTTTAGCGGAGATAGCGATTGTTCCTTATCATTGTCTAAACATTTTTATTCAAGGATCTATTAGTGCGAACCGTCAACTTAGGTTCTGGGAACGTCTCAGTGAAGGGTCTCTCTACACGTCAAGTGGTTTTGATGTCACACGCAGCAGCCCCAATTTTCGGTTGTCTGATGCTCCCTTCTCGATTCGGTTCAATGATGGAACCTCTCTTGAGAAGAAAACGGATACCTATGGATTCAAATGTGGGATTCTTATGGCAAAAATATCATCAATACTTTCAATGATTTGATCTCTCAGGCAGAGAAAAACGAGTACGGTTTCCAAATGGGAGGAAAATCTATCTAAATATATTGAATTATATCTTTGCTATCTATATAAATGTTTATAATGTACATGTAGAGTCCGAAGTACCAAGAGATTGTTAATATTCGCTTAGGTGATGGATCAATGAGACGTGGTCAGGTCTGTGAGGTTGATGGATGGCGAGAAAACTGTTGTCCAGGTATTCTAGATTGAATTTAGACACTACACCAATGCAATTGGCTGTACAGGTTTGATGTTCTCAATAACTTATTTTCTTTTGGTTGCAGGTTTTTGAATTAACATCTGAAATTAGCACCGTTCAATTCACTAAGGTATTTACTATGATTATTTTTAACTGTCTTGCAGTCTAAAGCGTAAATCAGTTGAGATTAGTCTTATGGATGTTACGTGATACGTCTCAGAAACAAACCTTCCCACTAATGTTATCTATCTTTTTTATTAACCAACACAAACTAACCAGATGTTGTTCGTTTGATTTCAGTTATTGTTGGGCAAGCAAAGGGAATCAAAAACACTTTTAGCGGTGAAAGCCAGAATATTCAACGAATCATTGTAAACCTAAGTATTGAGAGGTTGTACCACCTGGACGAACTTAAATACGTTGAACGGTTTGAAAGTGGTGAAAGTTTTGGTTGAACATGTTTTTGATGGCACTTTGTCCTCACTCAGCAGGCACACCACTGTTTTTCTAAGTGTTTTTGACGTCCTCGCCACCAACTTCGATGAGAAGTGACGAGCCTAATGTCATTGTTGGTTAGTGGTATGGATTGCTCAGTAACTTTGAGCATTTTATAACTCTAACCTTTAATTGCTTACTTCTTTTCCTCCTAGGCCGGCTCTTCGTAAATGATACTTAAGGAACTCATTTATTCTGACAAACAGTGTCTTGCTAGCCATAGATTCCTCGATGCGTTAGCATATATACAACTCCCGTTTTAACTCTCAAGTTAACTCAACTCTCAAGTTAACGTATCTTAGTTTTCAGTCTTAGTGCACTTAACATTATGCAGGGAATGTGTTAAGGACATCGGTTCTTCCTCAGCCTCAACCAAGTATGGAGGTGTCCAGAAACTCGAATGCGTCACAGATGCGGAGTTTAATGCATATGTTCTGAGTCACAGGTCTGGAACACAACATGTACGGCTGTACCCTCTTAAACAGGTCTAACATGTAACTTAGACGAATTAGCTTTGTACAAAAACCCAAAACATACAATGTAACTGTTAAAAGTGAATGGTTTTGTTGGAACGTTGTAGCCCATGTGATCGTAATAGACTGCAGGCTTTTTATTTTTGTTTTCTATGTGTTTTTTCACCTAAGCTTCTACTCTGTTTAATGAGTTTCTTACCTTTTTTTTGGAACAAGAGTTTTACTTATGCAATGGTTTAAGACGGTCAACTATAAACTTTGTTCTACAAATATTTATTTATACTTAGTGTCTGGAATAAATACATGACAACAACAAGTTTCCGAGGCTACTTCAGCCTTTAATCTACGTTCATAAAAAAACATTGAAAGGGAAGAGTACATCCAGTCCACATTAACATTTTAGGTAAAATCCACAAAACCTAACGCTGTCTCTTCTAAGTTTCAAAACTCAATAACAGAAGAGTAAGAGGAAGACATTAGTACATCCAGTCCACATTAACATTATGTTAAAATGCAGTCGTTTATGAAGTTTATATATCATTGTGGAAACTCTGACAATACAAAAAGTATACTATAAACATCTTATAATCTGGAATATTTTTGTATTTTATTTGAAAAATTATTTTTCTTCTATATATATAATCAAAAAAGACATTTAATGAACTTATGAATGATACGAAAACAACAAGGAAGTTAATTTAAATATATGCTTACGAAGGTACAAAGTGAAACATGTTACAAGTATGAATTTGATTTGGCATATAAAGCTTCTCTTTCTCATCTCTATCTTTATGACCGTCGTGAAACATACTAAGCGGCGTTGTTGTCCGTGTTTACCTTCTTCTCATGGCTTATCGATCATCATGAACTTGCACCAGCTAGGAGAATTACCACATCAGTCTCTATTGAAGCTGTCGAAGAAGTTTGGTCCTGTAATGTTACTGAAATCAACAGTTATAATTGTCTCCCCTGAAACAGAAAAACAAGTTCTTAGAGATCACGACCTCCATTGGTGCAGCAGTCCAAGCGTATATATTTTCATAACTCCAGTTCTTTTTCTTTACTTCTTAGTTAGTTCTTGACTGTCTTCAGAAAGTTATATAAAATGGGCTTTCTTATAACTATCGATACATTACTTTCCTCCCACTACTCCAACGTTACATAGCAAATCTACAATATAAATACGAATGTTACTATCCAAAGAACTCATCACTCCCTCCAACTCAATCATTATAGTTTGTTTCAAATCTAAAACTATAGTGCAGTCACAGATACAACGAAGTCATGTTAGCTCCAGTCCACTTAAACTATTGATATTTGGTGAAAAATGCAGGTCATACGTATCTCTTGAATGGTGAATGTAGAAATTAAAAAAAAACATGGAAAGAAGCATATTACACATCCATTCATTAGACATACTAAAAAGTGATGGATTTAAGTTACAATTCATTTGGTGCGTAAGCAGAACCTGGAGCATCTACGGTTGAGGAGAATGTGGGACATCAGCCACCATGGCTCTCAATCAAGTACATATCACAAAAAGCTAACGAGAAAACTACGTTGAGGAAGGTAGCCCAAATAATATTAATGTTGAACTTTTTGCTACTAACCAAATAAACAATCACTTGGAGATATAGATAATACTTGAACTCAAGTACTGAGATCAGACGTCGGAAAAAAAATTTAATACATAAAAACTTATATCTTATAACAAATACAACACATTAGGCTTAACAAATAACAATGAATAAATACCATTCATCTCTCTTTATTTTTATTATGTTTATTTTACTCTTAAGCTTCCAGCTTAGAGTTTATAGGTCTTTAGACAAGGAACATGGTTGGATATATGCAAAGTAATTGTGTGAATTTATCAATTGATCTTATATAATAATTAAAAGGAATAACTAAACAATTTAGCTATTATATTTTCTAAACTAGATTAGTTTTATTGAAAACTTTCCACAATATAAAAGTTAAACATTTTATATGATATCAATATAATAAAACTATATCACAAAATAAAATCAAAAACAAAAACAAATATAATAACACTATTCTATGAAAAATAATTTAAAATAATAATAATAGAAAATCCGGCGCGTAGCGCCGGCCAACCCCTAGTATTTTATAATGTTACTGTTAAACACAAATGGAGCCAATCCCCCACCCCCACATTTTGTAAAACGAAAAACTGACAGACAAACTAACTAAATTTAAAACTAAAAGAATAATATAATTAGCGAAACAAAAAAATAAGTTGGTTGCTTGGAGGTTCCAGATTCATCGTTACGAGGAAACGATGGTCAGACAGAGATGCCAAATAGTTTTCTCCCTCTCCTCCCACCATTTTTATCAAACCTCTTCATCTTCTCTATTTATAACCTAATTTTCCATTTCAGACAACAACATAAACTCACTAATCATTTACAAACATAAACTTGAGCAGGAACCGAAGAAAAGGACCGTGTTACCCTTTTCTTCTTCCTCTCTTTCCTTCCCACCACCACCATCTCTTCTCCCTCTCCGGGAACGTTAATTCAAGATTCGCCCTTTCTAGTCTTATAACGATGGGAACCGAAGTCATCAGGCCTCAGGACTGTTTGGTTAACCGGATGAGAGATTCTCCGGCGACCATTTTTCACCATCCCCGGAGAAATCATTCTCACCGGAGACCGCCTCTCCGACCTGACCAAAGGAGACGGTTCGGATCCGTTGACTTCAGAACGACCGCGAAGGACGTCGTTAGGAGAAGAGGAGAGTCTTTTGATTCGTTTTCGAACATCAAGGCTCGGAGATCAAATGCACCGGAAGTCTCTCCCGACGATATCTACGCCGGGTCTTCCATTTTCCTTGTTTCTCCGGCGCCGAGCTCGCTACCTTTGCCGTCGTTCTCGAGGAGAAACGCGAAAAGCCAGGTCGTTGTTGTTTCCGTTGATGATTCGGCGTCTCAGAATCTCCGGCGACTTCTCCGGCTTGAATTTTGAGTTAACGCGGGAAACTTAACGGGATCGTCAGCTATATAACGGTTCTCATGTGTATTTAAATCTGGGAATCGTCTCCGTTATTGTTTTACTAATCTGTCCTTCCTTTGAATAATTTGTTATAGAATGGGATGGGTCTGAGTGATCGTATAAAAAAAGTACAGGGTCAGATTTAGAAACAAATGTTAAATATTAGCTGACTTTTCAGTTTTATTTGGTTCTATGGATTTAAAAGAAAAATATTATTCGAGATCGGAATATTAATTAGTTACAAAATATGGGCACAACCGAATTATATTAAAAGTTAATAAAAACTATTAGCTTTTTTTTTTGTCGGCTAATAATAATTGTTCATTCCTTTTGTAAAAGATCCATGTTTTAGAATTTTCGCACTTTTTAATAAAACATATTAAAACTTAGCAATAAATGCATAGTTTTTTGTAATTTTGGATTTCCAATATTTTTAAACCAATAAAATTTTAAGAAATGCAATTAATGTTTTTAAACTTCACAATTTTTTATTATTAGTTGACAAAAATTACACTGAAAATATAAAATATGTATATTTTTGAAACAAATGTTTTCTCTAGAATATGATTTTTTTAGGAATGGAAAGAGTACTAAACTTAAAAAATGTAGATCAAAATGTTATGACTATGTTTAGCCCATGTTCTCAAACGCGCCCGCGTTGAACGTTTACGCGGTGAGTAAACGTGAATCGGTTCTTCACTGTGGCGTCTTGTACCAAATCGTTCAAAAACTCAGATTTTTAAATTTATAAGTTTCAAATCATAAATAAGGTTGAAGATCTGTTATAGTAAGGTAAAAATACAAAAAAACCGAGTTAAAACAGCCCAAAACCGTGAAGAAAAAGGATAGAAGCGGAAGGTAGGGTTTCAGATCGATAAAACTGGGAAAGAAGATAAGGATATTTAAGTCATTTCGACTTCATTAAAGTACCCAAACGCATACACAAGTATTCGAACTCGTCACTAGAACTGCATGTGGAAACACGGAAAACCACCAGACTACAATGCACTTTAGGTTTTAATACACAGATTATAATGATATATAATAAAATCATGTAAAACTAGTTCCCGAGTAATCCTCGATTATTCTCCGACTCTCTTTCAACTCGCAAGGTCCGGACCATCCGCACGCGTTATGCCTAGCATAATTTCGAACAGGGTGTTTAGCTAAGTTTGGTTGAAATTGAGAGGCATTTGTGACATGATGGTCTGGACTCGAAGAACGCCTAAAGCGCATCGAAACAATTCCGCCCCTTAAATATAAATTTACTTACATATTTAAGTATAAAATCAGAACAACATAAAGTATTATTAAAAATAATATATGTATTACATTTTTTATGAATTATTTTTAACTTTCAATAAATTATTTTAGCCGACTCAATTGATATAATCGACCATTCCATTTAATGGTTCATAAGCAATAGAAACATCTCATCTATTACCCCTATATGTTTAGAGACAATCTATAGAGGACCCAGTCTAATTTTTTTTATAAATTCATTTATTTATAATTCGTAAATTAATACATTTACCGATTTATCGTGATTTCTAACCTAATCTAATAAACATAATCGTTGACAATTTTTTCTTTCATTTTCTTCTTTCTTTTCTTCTTTTCCTCTCTTTTCTCTGCGACTTCTCTCGTTCTTTATCTCTTCTTTCTTTTTTTCTCTACAAAATATCAAATCAGATTTGCTGTAAGTGATGAAACAACTGTCGAAGGTTATGGAAACAACACCAATGGCGATTCTTCTTCTTCTCGTACTATAAATCTGTTCAAAACAGCCACGGCTCAACCTATGTGCTCCATATCTGTGTTTTTTTATATAGAGTTTTATTGTAAGATTACGACTTTTGTATGAGTTCATCAATGGCTCCAGAAGTGATTGGATTATATTTCTTTTTGTTATGTATGTTTTCAATTTAGGGTTGTTAAAGAATATTCTGGCATTTTTGTGATTTAGGTTTCTTCTTGTTCTTGTTCTCTCTTTTAAGACATTTTTCATGTTTTTTTATTTATTTCATCTTCAGATCTCAGATCTCAGATCTGATTTTAGTAGTACTCAGTATAACTAGTATAACATTGTTTATGATATATACCTAACACATTAGTAGTACGCAGTATTATAAATATGACTCAGTATAACTAGTAAAACTCAATGTAACTAGTATAACTAGGTATATCTAACTCCCTAGTAGTACGCAGTATTACAAGTATAACTAGTATAACTTAGTAGAACTCGGTATAACTACACCTCAGTAGTACTCAGTATAACTCAGTATAACCAAGTATAATTCAGTATAACTAACATCAGTATTACCTACTAGAACTAAGTACAATTAAGTAAAACTATACGATACAATGTAGTATCCGAAACTTGAAATTTTAAAAATTCAAAATTTTGAAATTTTGAAAATTTGAAAATTTGAGATTATTATTTATTTTAGAAAATAATAATTTCGAAAATAAAATAGGGCAAAATCGGGTTTTCATATTTCATTAAAGCAATGAGGGTATAGAAGATTTGAGATGCTTATTGGAGATTGCTCTATCACATATAGAGATATGAGAGAAGTTGGCTCTAAGCAATACTCAAACATGGATAATTTCTTATTAGTTTTCTACCAGAGAAATGCTAATTTAAGGAAATTTATAATTTAATCGAATCCTATTATTTTAACTTGCATAATTTTATTGATTTTCTGGAAATTTGTGAAAAAGCATAAGTTAATTTATGATATATGTTTCTTCAGATTTCTGAAATCTTAAAATAGATAGTAAAATTTACAAAAAAATAAAGAGAAGAAAAATAATTTTACATGGAAGATTGGAAGAAACAATATTTCAGCGGAAATAACAATCAAATAAGTGAATAACAAAAGATACTATTTTTTCACAAAATGCTGAAAACAAAAGTATTTTTATATATAAAAGAAACAAAGTTGTTTTTTTAAAAGAAACTAAAATGTAAAAAATGAAATAACTAAGAGATTTTTTAGCCCGATAGTATTTTTTTAGTCAAAACTATCGTATCTCAACTGAGATTGCGACCACATCTCATTTGTTATCCCCAAAAAAAGGGAAAAAACAAATTAACAAAAGAAAACTGAGCTCGAACCTTCCACCAGCAAGACAAATACCATAGAACCTACAACCACTATACCGAAGAGACATGATTTTTTTTGTCGTCCTTAAATACTTTATGAACTCTGGCGCTTAAAGCCCTAGTTTTGTAGGTCTATTTAATGGGCACTAGATCTCGATTCGTATAACTGCGCGGATTTTTGTTTTCATTTATTTTTATATAAATATTTTGTTTTCAATTATAAATTAGTATATATATTATAATATATGTGTCTATCAATTTTTTAAACATAATAAGTGTACGATATATTTTCTTCATTGAATATATTATTTTAAACTTTCACATGTATTTGTATCTTCTTATATATATTTTTTTTGGATTATTATTTCATTATTAAAATCATAACTATATATATAAAGATTAGTAAAATATTTTTTTACTGTCATATTCAAAAGTATTGTAACATTTCACAAAATTTAGAAAGTTTTTAAAAAATTAAACTTTTCGCTTCATTGATTTATATTATCAAGTAAATAATTAAACATTTAGTTTTTGTTTAATTTTTAAAATAAAATATAAAGTTTAAAATTTATGTTCATTTGTTTAAGGTAGTAAAGATTAATCATTGTTAGATAATATGATTTTTTTTATTTAAAAAAAAAAATCTTTATAATTTTAAAAGTTAACATCGACAAATATTTAAATATTTAACATATAGAGGTATAGAATTACAACATTAAATTATATCTATTTAATTTATACTATCTATAAATCTATCTATAAATCCAATGAATCATCTATTCTTTAAATTTCAATTATTGATTGTCCAATAAAAATTTCTGGTAGGCCTAAAATTTAAATGATAAGATTATAGATTAAATGTAATATAACTTTCTATGAATAAGTCCATTAGGTTCATTTAAAAAAAAATCATACATGGATCAAAGGTTGTGACTTCTGTTTTAATATATAAGATGAATAATGTTAAAAAAAACGAGCATGAATATTATTCAAAGCTCTTTTTTTTTGTTTTACAATCTTCAAACACACTTCGAAACGAGAAGTGGGGATCATTCTAAATTTCTGATATGGTTCAAGAAAATCTTTATTTTGTTTAGACATTTGAAATTTTGAGAAATAAACATTTGAGAATCATCAACCTATAATAATATATTTTAAAATATGTCATAATTCTTTTCTAAGAATATATCATAATTCTGTTTCGAAAATATGTCATATATATAAACCACTAATCACATTATATAAATGTTCTGAAATACAGATTCATTTTCCAATAATCAACGTGACGTTGTTGGCACGTACGTACTTTAGTATATCGATTGTGAAGTCATTTTTTGCTGACCTACCCCCCAGATCTTTTTCGCCACACATCTTACTTACCACCAAGAGGGTGCTAGTATTCTAGAAATCGAATATGTCATAAGTTTTGGATACCTACCACATTTTTTTTCTGCCACACACTAAACTTACCACCACATCCCCTCTTGGGTAACTCTATCACTCTCACTACGACTTCAATTTGGAACGTTTTGTCTACCAATAGATTAATTAAGTCTTTTTGAGGCAATCATTCAAAATATCAGAACGCCTACGGTACTAAATGCACAACGACACTAGCTAAACCATATGGTTAACTTGACGGGGACACATTTCTTTTCGTTTTTGGCTTGTAGCGAACGGACAGTGCAATGTTTCAACTGTTACAGCCTTAAATATAACAGTAGTAAACAGGTCGATAGATGTTGGGTCCTTAATACCAAAAATATACTGAGTATAATGTAAAACATATACTGAGTATTATGTAAAACATATACTGAGTGAGTCAAAAAACTGTGTGCACTTTATTTTAATCAGTGCAAGTTTGTAATATCTCCTTAAAACACCTCCAATGATGCCATTTTTTGGGTGTGGAAACCTTATTAGTTCAATCGTTTGACTAAAAGTTCATTAATGCTTCTACACTAGGAGATCTAAATTTCAATTCTCAGAGAAAACTATTTATTAAACAATTATGTAGGCTACTGAAGAAAGGTTTACAAAGAATCTTCAACATGGTGCAAGTAAACCCGCTCAGGCGTGGATCTTTATAAGACGGCTCTTGTGATGCAGTTAGACATAGATCATCATAAGAGAGATAGTATTGTCGGTTGTCGAATCATCTATGTAATCTTTCTAATAATTGTAATATCCTGTAATAAATCAGCGTTAAAAAAATGTCATTTTTGAGTATTTCAATAATTAAAGAGAAAAAAATAAGAGAATGACATGAGAGAAATAGAGTAAAAGAGTTTAATATAAAATGTTTTTCGATATTCTTTTAAAATTCATATACACAAATCAGCTTACAAATGAATTTACCTTTAATCAAGTATTTAATATATTAAAAATAATAATTTCTAATAAATTATTAGTTTTATATAGATTAGAACCTCAGTGCGCAACCCCAATGATTAACTCTGGTTTCTTAGCCGGGGTTCTTAACTCATGATTTGACACTTTTTTTTAAGACTTTTCGACTAAGAGACGGCTCTTAGAGCACCTCCAATGGGGGTTCTACCCATTGAAGTTCTAAACTTACCATATATGTATATATATATATATATATATATATGTATGTAGCTGTAGGGTCCATTATTTTGGGAATAACCCCTCTTAAAGGCTCTTAAAGCTTTGTTTTAAGAGCCTTTAGGAGGGGTTCTTCCCAAAATAATAGACCACACAACTACATACATATATACAATATATACATATACATATATGCAAGTTTAGAACTCGAACTCCAATGGATAGAACCCCATGGAAGGTGCTCTTGTATCTCTTATTTAAGAGACACTTCTTAGTTTTTCTTAGTTAAAATCTAAAAAAAGTTAAAAACCGTCTCTTACCCCAAACTAAGAATCCCAGTTAAGAGACTTAGGCTAATCATGGTCTCAAGGTTGTTCTTACGAACTTGCACTGTTTAGTATATTGATAGATATAGGCCTGGGCACGGATCGGATATCCGGATTTTTGAAGGTAATTGTGATTTGCTTCGTATGTCACGGATATCTAATTTTTCGATTTCCTTTGCTTCGGAAAAATACGGATATTCGGAAAAACGGATATCCGGAAAATAAATAGATATTTGCGGATATTTACGAATACTTACGGATATCTCATATGTTTTGATTAATACAAATAATCTTAAAAATTTGATACAAATTTGTTTTGTAAAATATTTTTTTGCATGATATATATATGATAAAAATTAAAAGAAGTAGTGAATCTACATATTTTGTAAAAAAAATTGAACTTAGTTAACAATTTTAATAACACAAAACTTAAGAAAAAATTATAATTATCATAAATGTGTTCTCTTCCTTTTATGTAATACTTTTATATAAGTAATAATGTGAATAGAATTTATCAAATCATATGTTAGAATAATAATTATATAATTTTATACATTAAAAACTTTAAATATAATCAAGATATACATGTATTTATATATTGCCGGATAGGATCGGATATCCGCTTCCCAAAATTTTAATATTTGTGATTTGCTTCAATTTAATTTTAATATTTGTGATTTGCTTCGATTTTAACGGATATTGATTTTTAGTATTTGCTTTGATTCGAAAGTTTACGGATATCCAGAATTTTCGGATCGAATCGAAACGAATAACGAATCGAATCAAATTTAGTACTCCTCATCAGTATCTTTTTTTAAAGAAAGTGGTTATTTTATTTTATTTTTGGTCAATGAAAAGTGGTTAATTGGTTAACAATCTAGCATTTAACAATCAAGCTACAACTGATAATTAAAAAAAACTTATAATTACACACACGATATATAGTTTAAAAACTAGCATATGTGATCATGAAAAATATGCTTTAATCCATGCAAATACTAGGGTCAAACGGCGACATGGCTAGGGTTTTGGGCGACAAGATAGGCGATTGTCAGATCCAAAACTTTTGACGGCGCTTCACGACAAGACCATCGTAACTTACCTCCTACACAAGGAAGACTACACCACACTTCTTGCTAGGTTTTGTAAGGTTATAACTGCTATAATAACTTGAGTTTTAGCGTTCTGCTACGGTTTTTCACTCTTTCCAGGAAGTAGATCTATTGTTTTTCAAGTAACCCTTACGTCTCTCTTTGAGATCCTCTAGCCGTGTGCTAAGCTGGTGGTGTTTGCCCTATTTCGAAACGATGAGATCACAATCCAACCTAATCCGCCAAGGAGGGAATCCTTCCGAGACAAGACGCCAGCTGGATCTAACGGAGGAGGACGAGATCATCCGTATCCCAGCATGTGATCTTACTGCGGCGTCTGAACGCTTCAAAAGAACCCTAATTGGAAGAGTTCTACACAGAAGAGGCAGAAGTGTTGAAGCGATGATTGCCCTTCTTCCGAGAGCCCGCATCTGGAATGTGGAAGGGAGAGCTCGTGGGGTTAATCTGGGTAATGGTAGTTTCCGCTTTGATTTTCATAAGGAGGACGATCTTAACATGGTGTTGAACAAGAGGCCATGTCATTTCAACCACTGGATTTTTGCTCTGGAACGTTGGGAACCATCAACAAGTGAGAACTTTCCCAACACGATCCCCTTCTGGATCAAGATCACTGGGGTCCCAGTCCACTTCTGGAATGATGATACTTTCAGTGCAATTGCAAAAGCTCTGGGAAAAAGTTGGATATTGACGCAAAGAATGCTCGTATTCAAGTCTCCATCGATGCTGATAGACTTCTTAAGCTGGAGGGAAGGATTGAATTCCCTAATGGAGATTTTGGAAAAGTATACATGACGTACGAAGGTCTCAACCGGCACTGCTTTGGGTGCAAGCGTATCTCTCATGATATATACTCTTGCTTGGACTTGTCTTCGGAAGAGCGAGAACCGAAGATAAAAGAATTTCGGGAGCTCAATGCAACAGGAGCATAGTCTCTCTCTTACCAGGCACTGACTGGACCGGTAGGGAATTTCAGAGGCAACGTACCTAATAATAAGAGACCTCGTTCCCCCAATGGTGATGTTTCCCAAAGATCACCAATGCGGGCAGGACTTCCTGGACAATCCAGAGGTGAAAAGCGACATACGGAATCAGAAAGCTACTGGACTGCGAAAGCCAACTCGGGCCGTGATGCTCCTCCAAAGTTGATAGAGAGAAGAAGAATAGAAGGATATGAGCGATACCCACACCATCAGGGAAAGACTACAGTTTGGAATCGACTTGATGATTGGCCTGATGGAAACCAGTGGATTACAATTCTCGGCCAAGGAAGACTTCGATGGAACGCCAGGAACGCCAGAGAGGACGCGATCTGTATAGACCAAGGGAGCGACATTACTCTCATCAGTCACAAGCTTCCCAACAAACTTGGAGACCACGGGCTCAGAGAAATGAGGGTAAAAGCTGCAGCCCCTCCAGAACGGTTACAAACCCGAAATATCAAAGTGCTCCTACCCCTGAGAAAGCAGACTCGCAACAAACCATATGAGGAGGGTTACAAGTGCGTAATGGTCCGGATGGACAAGGTACAGGAGTTCTCGTGGTACACAAGAATGAGACTTCGGAAGAAAGACTGAGACGCCTCAAAGGAAAAGCAATTATGTGTGAAGACCTGTCGGCTAAATCTCCATGCTCGGCCTTCTGACAGGCTCCATACGCGATTATTACTAGGGACAGAGGTACTGTTGTAATCAGGGAGGGAGGAATTCGCTCGCCCCCACATGCTCCCAGGTATGTTCCACCTCCTCTGAGACTTAGGGATGAAACTGAGGAACCTAGCCTAGACCTAGTCAATTTGATGAATTCGAAACACATAGATGATATGGTCCTGACTAGGGAGGAAGAAGCGGAGGTTGACAAGCTTGCAGATGAGTTTGGTGACGTAGACATGGATGAGGATATGGTCCAAAATGATGATCTTCTGATTGACGAGCCTGGCTATGACGCGGAGATTATTGATGCTATATCACAACTTTCTCCAGAAAATGCTGTGAAAAAAGAAAATGGTGCAACTACAGGAGCGGAGAAGGAACAACAACCTACCACCATGGACCAAATGAAGAACAAAAGCGCCGGTTCATCTAAGATCCTGCATGCAAGTTCAGGCCAGAGTAGGGCGGGTGGTACAGGGGAGGAAAAAAGAAAAGCTACCAAAGCTCGGAACTGAAGGGAGCTCAAGCATTAAAGAAAATAAATGCGTTAAGAGGACGCCCATCCCCAAGGAAGAGAGGCTCGGGTAATGGAAAAAAAAACTTAGCTTTCTTGCTGTCCCTCGTCATGAGGTGTTTACATCTGCTAAATGTACGATGTTGTTTTGTGTTTCAGGTTCTGTGGGGTCCCAGAAACTACCCAGTAAGAAGATATGAATACAATTTCATGGAACTGTCAAGGGGCCGGAGCCTATTTGACCAAGCAACATCTCTGGGAGTTACATCATTTTTTCGCACCTTCTTTTCTTTTTCTTTCTGAACAAAAAACTCTCGTTCCTTTTTGCAAGACTTTCAAGTTTCTTTTGGTTATAATAAATTGTTTACCATGGAACCGGAAGGTCGAAGTGGTGGACTAGCACTTTTTTATATGGATTCTTATGATTTGTCGATTCTCTGTTTCGATAAACGTATGATTGATATTGCAGCTACTATAGAGGGACACAAAGTCTTTATGATATTTTTTTATGGTGATCCGGTCGACGAGTGCCGAGACTATGTTTGGGAAAGATTGACCCGTATGAGCTCTTCTAGAACTGGTGCATGGCTAATGAGTGGAGATTTTAATGAGATTATCGGAAACCATGAGAAGAAAGGAGGAAGAAAAAGGCCTGAGACATCTTTCCTGGCATTCAAATCCATGCTAGCTGATTGTGGAATGGTTGAATTCCCTTATAAGGGTAATCCGATGTCCTGGATGGGGTATAGAAGTACCGGTAAAGTCCAATGTCGTTTAGACCGCACTATAGGCAATGAAGAATGGCACCATTTGTTTTCCCACACCAATGTGGAGTATCTTAAGCTATGGGGTTCTGACCATCGTCCTATTCTAACTCGAGTCCAATCAAGATCAATAAGACTCCGTAGAAGCTTCAAGTTTGATAGACGATGGCTCGATAAGGACGGCCTAAAGGAAGCCATTGAAGCGGGATGGGGACCAGAAGAAGCCGATGGAAACCGCACTCTCCATATCAAGTTATGTGATGTGCGTCGGGCAATCTCAAGATGGAAAAGATCTACCCCCTCCAACACGCAAAAAAATATTGAGATCATCAAGGAACAGCTAGAGAAAGCCCAAACCGATGATACTGTCACGACTGAGGAGCTTTTGAATCTTAAATGGAACCTCTGTACAGCTTTCAGGGAAGAGGAATTATATTGGAGACATAAGAGCCGTGCTTTGTGGTTAAAAGATGGAGATAGGTGTTAACTTGAAGAAAAGAAATGGAGAAACCAAAGATGGTGAGTTGTGTTGAGGATGGTGCAAAGATAGGGCAAGAGCTTAAGAGAGTGTCTATCAATAGTTATGAAGTGTCTTGAGATAACTAGAAGTGATCTGATGGTGGTTCTAAGCAAGGGCAAAGTCTAGGAAAGACTTAGAAGAGTGTTGAGGAGCAAATGGACGAGTGTGCAAAGATAGGGTAAGGCCGGTACGGCCATGTACGGATGAGTTACGGATCTGTACGGATGGTGGACATACCAAAAGAGTATACTCGGTCATTTGTGAGTCTTAGGCTTGGTGCAAACTTAGGGTGTCTATGTACGGACATGGCATGATCCGTACATGCTCTAAGGTTTGTGATCAACCTAACTTGAGTCTCAAGGAAGAAGAAACCCGTGAGGCTTCATGTATAAAGAAGCCATGAGGATATTCAAACTTGGGGGCGCGGGAGGCTTTGGCTCCTTGTTACCGTTTAAAGATAAGACAGGCTGGCTGTGCAAGCTGTCCATGAGCTGTGCTTTAACTATGTATCTAGACAGATACATGGCAACATGAAGAGGAGCCATAAAGCATCCAATCACACGCTAAAGAGAACTCAGCCAATAAGAAGAGCCATCATGAAGATAAAGACAAGCATAACTCTCTCCATCTCAACCATCCATTTAAACTTCAAGTATTATCAGCCATTAGATTTAGGTTTATGATTTGCTCTTGTAAAGGCATATATAAACTCATAAGTGGCGATTGTAAACTCTTAAGAGAGTATGGGGGGTTTCCCCATCTCCTTCATAATTATAAAAGTGTGTTCTTGATCAGATTCCCTTAATCTACCCTTTTCTTAGTCTCTAATCTCTTAATCTCTCAAAGTCTCTTTGTTTCTGATTCAAGTTCATACTAGTTTCATCAGACCTCTTATTCAACTAGTTCAAGACCTTATCTTTGCCTTTAATGGCTTTTCATACACATACACAGCCAGAGCTCTGAAAATCTCACAATAGGAATACAAAGTTCTTTCATGCTATCACTAAACAAAGGCGAGCCCGCAACCGCATCACAAAACTGAAAAAGCCAGGCGGTGGTTGGGCAGAAAGTAAAGAAAGCATTGAGAAGGTTGCTGCTGAATACTTTCAAAATCTTTTTACTTCCTCGGGGACAGATGATTTTGAGGAAGCCCTCCGGTACATTACCGTGAAAGTCACTCCATCCATGAATGACGCTTTAACATGTATCCCAACGGATGGAGAAATTAAGAAAGCCATCGACAACATTAACCCCGACAAGGCGCCGGGCCCGGATGGCATGACAAGCCTGTTCTACCACCGGTTTTGGGAGGTTACGGCAAAAGAAATAATAGCGATGGTAAAAAATTTCTTTTACTCAAGTGCCTTTGACCCACGGCTAAACCAGATGAACATTTGCTTGATTCCCAAGACAGAGAGGCCGAGTGATATGACAGAATTCCAGCCCATCAGTCTCTGCAATGTCAACTATAAGATTATCTCAAAAATGTTATGCTCTCGGCTGAAAAAACTCCTCCCGAAGCTGATTTCGGAGACCCAATCCGCTTTTGTGGTGAAACGACTCATAACAGATAATATTCTGTTGGCACAAGAAGCATTCCATGCCTTGCGTACTAACACAATGTGTAAGGCAAAATTTGTGGCGATCAAGACAGACATGAGTAAAGCCTACGACCGGGTTGAATGGGATTTCCTTGAAGCACTTTTATTAAAAATGGGCTTTGCTGAGACATGGGTCTCCTGGATACGGTGGTGTCCTCCTCGGTTTCATATCATATTCTGCTAAATGGCGAACCAAAGGGCAATATACAACCATCTCGAGGATTACGCCAAGGAGATCCTTTGTCACATTTTCTTTTTATCCTATTGACTGAAGCGCTTATCTCACAGCTGAAAGGTGCAGAGGAAGAGGGAAGGATAACTGGTTTAAAAATCGCTAGAGCTAGCCCAGCAGTATCACAACTCCTTTTCGCAGATGATAGTCTCTTTTTCTGTAAAGCCGATATCCAGCAATGTGCTGAGCTGATGAGAATCATTACTGTTTATGGAAGGGCTTCGGGGCAGCAATTAAACCCCGGAAAATCATCAATTTTGTGTGGCAGCAAAGTGCATCAAGATATTAAAAGAGCTATTAAGCAAACTCTAGGCATTCAAAAGGAAGGTGGCATGGGAATGTATCTAGGGCTACCCGAGAAAATATGTGGATCCAAACGGCAAGTTTTTGCTTTCATCAGGGACCGTCTAAACGCTCGGATCAATTCCTGGTCGGCAAGACTTTTATCTAAAGGAGGTAAAGAAGTTCTTTTAAAATCAGTAGCCCAAGCTCTGCCTACTTACGTAATGTCATGCTTTCTCCTACCAAAAGAGATACTAAATAAGCTCCAAGGTGCAATAGCGAAGTTTTGGTGGAGTACGAAAGCTAATAATAAAGGCCTTCACTGGATAGCCTAGGAGAAAATCTGTCTCCCTCTCGATAAAAGGGGTTTAGGCTTCAGAGATCTCCACGATTTTAATATGGCCTTATTAGCCAAGCAACTATGGAGGCTTCTGCATCATCCAAATTCCTTACTTGCCCGCATCTTGAAATGAAGATATTTCAGGCACTCTAACCCTATGGAGGTCAAATAGTCAAACTCCCCATCCTACGGATGGAGAAGTATTATTGCGGCACAAGACCTCCTCCGAGAAGGACTACGAAAGACGATAGGGTCAGGATGTAGCACACGCGTATGGCTAGACCCGTGGATCCCAACGTCCCCAGCAAGATCGGCCTTAGACGCTGGCGTGTATCGTGACAAAGATCTATTTGTTAGTCATCTCCTTGATGGGACTTCAAAACAATGGAGAACTGATATACTTGAGGCGCTGATAGACCCAGGAGACATCCCGTAGATACGGAGTTTACGTCCCAGTTACATTGGCAAAGAAGATGGCATATGTTGGATCTTTACGAAATCAGGTCTTTATACCGGCATATGTTGGATCTTTACGAAATCAGGTCTTTATACCGTCAAGTCGGGGTATGAGCTGGCTTCGCGTTTAAAGAAAGAAAAGAACATACAACAGGCTACAGAACCGAGTACGAACTCCCTCAAGGCTATGATATGGAAGTTGAAGACAACCCGCAAGATTAAACACTCTGTTGGGATGAACCAGGTTTCATCTCCACTTCATGCGGAGTTTAATATCTTGCTTTGTGCAATGAGAAACTCCTTGCAATTGGGTTATACTTCAATGTCCTTCGAATCGGACTGTCTACAGCTTGTAAAGCTGATAAACGAAGAAGAAGATTGGTCAAGCTTGGTTTCAGAATGGAATGAATTCAGCTTTTTAGTTTCTGAGTTTAATGCTTTCCCTATTTCCTTTATAGCTCGTACTCGCAATGGAAGAGCCGACCTCCTTGCTAAAGGAGCTCGTCTCCAAAATTCTATTCTATCCCATGTAAACTCTTTGATTCCGACGTGGTTAGCCTCACAAGCTAGCCTCTTCGTCACGAATTAATAAAACATGGTGTTTGCTGTAAAAAAAAAAATCCATGCAGATACTATCCAAGTCCAAAAATTACGTTTCTGTCAATCTGTGTTGTTAACTTCCAAAGATTCGAGACGTTAATGATACATACTGATAATCCTGGTTATCTGAGATTCTGAGTTTCAAAGTTTGTGAATTGCGGAAATTAATAGAAATATACATGCAAAACCCATATTTGATTCTATTTGTTTTTTCGTTTTATGAATGTCTTGTAATCTCCAATCGGATTATTGATAAACGTATATTAATAGTACTATATAATAATATAATTACTGTATACCATTAACTCTTTTACTTTACTTACTAGCTTTTTTTTTTTGGTCAAATACTTTACTTACTAGCTAGATCAATCTTTTTTGTCGGTTAAAGGGGAATGAGTGCCGAATACGGTACAGAACGTTCTATACAAACTCTTTTCCTGATTTAGCAACAAAACAAGAGAATTAATCATAATATAACATAATACGCGAACTAAACATTCTTCCAGAAGGATAATAAGTCTCCCTTAGACCCTTACAAGAAAACAAAATACAAAGAACGACGAGGAGCATACATACGAACACGATTAAGGACTGACAGAAACAACCAACAAATAGAAAAACAAATTACATTTATGACTTTTCCAATAAAAGATCTTGAACAGTTCCGTTTTGATTAAGACTTCCGTTTTGTTTAGCCACAGGTTTCGCACCCAACTTTTCCACAAACTCTTCAAGATTCCGATCCGACGAACCACCGCGAGCCACCGCCGCTTCCGCCTCCTCCTTCCATTTCAAAGCATTCTTTTTCAGCTCCGTCGCCTTCTCTCCTTTAGCAACTTCTATCAGCCTCTCGGCCACTTCCTCCCTTGGCACCACCCTCTCCTCTGTCTCTCCACGGCCGAGTCTCACTCCCGTCTTTGTGACGTCTATCATGTAAACCGCGTCCGTGACTTGATCTCCCCACTGAGGCAAACAAACCGTTGGAACACCACTAGACAAAGCTTCCATCGTGGAGTTCCAACCACAATGAGTCACGAAACAAACCACAGAAGGATGAGCTAAAACTTTCTCTTGCTGACACCACTCCACGATCTTTCCTTTCTTCTTCACTTCTTCAGGTAAAACATGTCGCTCTTTGTTTATACCTAACTCTTGTTGTCTAATCACCCACAAGAACGAAACGCCAGCGTTTATCACACCGAACGCAATCTCATTGATCTGCTCTTGTTTTATATAAGCGACGGTTCCGAATGAGATATAAACAACGGAGGAAATAGGCTGTGAGTCTAGCCATTCCATACAATGGTCCGTGGTCTCGGACATATCTCCTTTAATGTCATCACATATTAACGTTTTGGCCATTTTATAAAGCGGGCCGAGCGGTTTGATAGAGCCGGGGAGAGAGAGACTTGACATGTGGTCGATGATGCCTTTCTCCAAGGAGTAGAAACTGTCGACGAGAACAGCGAAAGGCTTGTGAAGACGTTTGATCTGATCAATGATCACTTCTCGCAAAGCGGAATAAGGAGTTAATGGGTGTATGAAAGAAGGGATCTCGTCGTGTTTTAAGAGAGGCATGCCAGGGATTTGGACATCGATCTCGGGGTCTGTTTTGGTCGGGAAGTTAACAAGCTTGTGGTGGTAATAGTAATACGACGCTAAGCAAGCGCAAGACTGGACCCAGAGAACAGCACAAGGGATTTGAAAATCTTCCGCTACGTCACAGACCCATGAGACGAAAGGGTTGTTGATGAGACACGTCACGGGCTGTTTCGTCATTTCCTCGTAACGTTTTACGAGGTTTTTGATCTCTCGTTGTCCGACCAGCTCGAGGTGTGGTCGGTAGATGGTGAAATCGTGTCTTCTTACGTCGTCGTCTTCGGGGAGACCGTCGTCGAAGAAATCGAACCGGAGATAACCTTTACCAATCGGCTTGAGGATGCGGTCTTGGATTTTGTTGGAGGTTCGCATCTTTTTGCCCCATGATTCTGTGGTGACGAAAGTAACGAGTAAACCCTTTGAAGCTAAGAGCTTACCGAGACGAAGAAGTGGATTAACGTGGCCTTGTCCCGGGAACGATACAAGCATTACATGAGGATGTAAAGGAGAAGATTCTAGTTCCATCCTTTAAAAAATGGTATCTCTTTTTATGTGGGATTTTTTTTCTTTGTTAAGCTACTATGTTACGTGTTGGAAGACAAGAGTGAGATGCGCTTAAATACAAGACAAAGAAGGTGAATCAAATTAAAAAAAAAAAAGATTAATAATTACGGATATCTCAATATTTCTCAATATCTACCGCTGCTTTTGGACACCGTATTATTCAATTTTATTAATTGTATAAAAAGCCCTTAAATTGACCAAAAAGGTATGACGCTCGTAAAGGTGACTTGGTTCAGTGGGGTGAGGTATTTATATAACGTATCACTCGTTTGTTTCACTACAAGAAAACACAGTTTTAGCAAGGAAATTTAACGAGGAAAACTATTCCTCGTGAAATTACGATGACTTAACGATGAAATTGCGAGGAAATAAAGTTTCCTCGTAATGGCTTTGTAAAATACCGAGTAAAGCTTTTCCTCGTAGAATCGTCGTAAGTTGACGTGGTTTTTCCGAGAAAAATGTGTTTCGTCGCAAATTCGTCGTAATTTTAGCATGATTTTTACGAGGAAATAACTTACGAGGAAAGAACGAGAAATCCACCAACTTAACACGTTTTTTTTGCCACCAACCTAATTTTTCGTCGTAAATTCCTAGCAAAATTCAACTACCAGATTCGAAAATTTTCTATATATATGGAGGTTTGAACATAATTTTAAGCACACCAACAAGAAAAAAAACGTGAAAAAAATGTCGGGCTTGGGAAATATTTTCGAGTTGCGGAGGTGGATGTATATGCATAGAGATGCTAACGGGAGAGTGACGAAAGAATATCTTGCTGGGTTGGAGCGTTTTATGCATCAAGCAGATTCTACACCGCTCGCCCAAGAAAGCGGTAAAATATTCTGTCCTTGTAGGAAATGTAACAATTCAAAGTTGGCAAATCGTGAAAATGTTTGGAAGCATTTAGTAAATAGAGGTTTCACGCCAAATTATTATATCTGGTTTCAACATGGAGAAGGTTATAGTTATGATCAGAATGAAGCTAGTAGTAGTAATAGCAACTTTCAAGAAGAACCGGTTGATCATCAATTGCATAATGCACATAGTTACCATCAGGAGGATCAGCCGATGGTAGATTATGATAGGGTTCATGATATGGTAACTGATGCATTCGTAGCTCATGATGATGAAGATGAAGAACCTAACATAGATTCAAAAAAGTTTTATGAAATGTTAGATGCGGCAAATCAACCACTTTACAGTGGTTGTAGAGAAGGTCTCTCTAAATTGTCATTGGCTGCTAGAATGATGAATATTAAAACTGATCACAATCTACCTGAAAGTTGCATGAACGAATGGGCAGATTTATTTAAAGAGTATTTGCCGGAAGACAATGAGTCTGCTGATTCTTATTATGAGATTCAGAAACTGGTTTATAGTCTTGGGTTGCCTTCGGAGATGATAGATGTTTGCATCGACAACTGCATGATCTACTGGGGAGATGATGAGAAGTTGGAAGAATGTCGATTCTGCAAGAAACCACGATTCAAGCCGCAAGGAAGGGGACGTAATAGGGTACCGTACCAAAGGATGTGGTACCTACCAATTACAGATAGATTGAAAAGATTGTACCAATCGGAGCAGACTGCTGGAAAGATGAGGTGGCATGCCGAGCATACTCAGACGGATGGTGAGATGACTCATCCATCAGATGCAAGAGCCTGGAAACATTTTAACAAAGTACATCCGAATTTCGCTAGCAATAGCCGGAATGTGTACCTCGGATTATGCACAGATGGATTTAGTCCATTTGGAATGTCAGGGAGACAATATTCATTGTGGCCTGTCTTTCTTACGCCATACAACCTGCCACCGGAGATGTGCATGCAACAGGAGTTTTTATTCTTGACCATATTAATACCCGGTCCGAAGCATCCAAAAAGGTCACTTGATGTTTTCCTACAACCACTGATAAAAGAGTTGAAGGATTTGTGGTCAACAGGGGTGAGGACGTATGACTGCTCAACGAAGAAGAATTTTACGATGCGAGCTATGCTTTTGTGGACCATAAGTGACTTTCCTGCCTATGGGATGTTGTCTGGATGGACTACACATGGGAGATTAGCTTGTCCATATTGTAATGGAACGACAGATGCATTTCAACTGAAGAATGGTAGAAAGACAAGTTGGTTCGATTGTCACCGTCGATTTCTTCCAGTTGGCCATCCGTACCGAAGAAACAAGAATTTGTTTAGGCACAAAAAGGTTGTGAGAGACACTCCTCCTCCATATCTAACTGGAGAACAAATTGAAGCGCAAATCGACTACTACGGAGCTAACGAAACAGTTCGCTGGGGTGGTAATTGGCATGTCCCTCGTAATATGCCTGATTCTTACGGTGTTCATCACAACTGGCACAAGAAGAGTATATTTTGGGAGTTACCATATTGGAAGGATCTTCTTCTGCGCCACAACCTTGATGTGATGCATATAGAGAAGAATTTCTTTGAGAACATCATGAATACAATATTGAATGTCCCAGGGAAGACAAAAGACAACATAAAATCGAGGTTGGACTTGCCGGATATTTGCTCAAGAAGTGAGTTACATATAAAAAGCAATGGCCAAGTTCCCGTTCCAATTTTTAGATTGTCTTCAGAAAAAAAGTCGGTTTTGTTCAATTGGGTGGCATCAGAAGTGAAGTTCCCTGATGGGTATGTTTCAAATCTTTCAAGATGTGTTGAAAAGGGTCAAAAGTTCTCCGGGATGAAGAGTCATGATTGTCATGTCTTTATGCAACGACTTCTGCCATTTGCATTTGCGGAGCTACTTCCAACAAACGTACATGAAGCACTTGCAGGTAGTTTACAATAGGACAATAATATTAAATTGGTTTAGTTTACAATAATAGTATTTGACTAACAATGTGTTTAATTGTTTTTGGAATAGGCATTGGAGCATTTTTCAGGGATTTGAGCACACGCACTCTTAAAGAAGAAGTCGTAGAACAGCTTCAGGAGAACATTCCTATCTTATTGTGCAACTTGGAGAAGATATTTCCTCCAGGCTTTTTTGACGTGATGGAGCATCTAGCTATCCACCTCCCATATGAGGCATTGCTTCGTGGACCGGTACATTACGGATGGATGTATCAGTACGAGCGAGCCATGAAATATTTGAAGGGAAAAGCAAAGAACCTCGCCAAAGTTGAAGGTTCTATAATTGCTGGAAGTTTGACAGAAGAAGTTTCTCACTTCACATCGTACTACTTTGCGTCAAAAGTACGTACCCGAAGAAGAGCTCCAAGAAGATATGATGATGGTGGCGTTGCGCCCACATATGCAGTTGTTGGTGTTCCAGAAATCTTTAGCCAGATTGGACGACTTGGTGGGAAATCAAAACAGGTTTGGTGGTCGAGTGAAGAAGACGCTCATAGTGCACACACCTATATTCTACTCAATTGCGAGGATCCATTGATGCGTTATTTTGAAAGGTAACTTAAATTGAGTATACATTATATAATTGAGAGAGATTAATTCATGTAAAATGTGAATTTACAGCATGTTTGTTTCACAAGTCAAAGAAACATTTCCTGGTATATCCACAAGTGACGTAGACAAAAGAAAAGATCAACACTTTGTTAAGTGGTTGAAGAATCAGGTATTAATCAAATACTTTTAAAATTTTCATACATGAATGATTTGTATTTCAACGTTCTTTTTATTTTTAAATAGGTTGATTATGACGACGATGCAGATTATCCTAAGTGGTTACACGAAGTAATTCAATCTCCACTTGTAAAGGTCACCACATCACAGATGTATTTCACACGAGGCTATACTTTTCACACATATGAGTATGGTAAACAGCGGGCAACCAGTAACTATGGAATTTGTGTGAAAGGAGAAACAGATTTCTACGGAATCTTGACGGAGATTATTGAAGTCGAATTCCCAGGGATATTGAAGCTAAAATGCGTCCTCTTCAAGTGTGAATGGTTCGACCCCGTCGTCAATAGAGGTGTTCGGTTGAACAAATTCGGTGTAGTAGATGTCAACGGTGGCCGGAGGTACAACAAATTCGAGCCCTTCATCTTAGCTTCACAAGCAGACCAAGTTAGCTTCCTTCCATACCCACGGATGAGAGAGTCGGGTATAAATTGGTTAGCCGTGATCAAAGTTACACCTCGAGGACGAATCATCGTAGGAGAAGAACCACCATTGCAAGAAGAACAAATAAATGAAGTTCATGAACCTGAACAAGAAATTGATGACATCCTTCTCATTGATCCGCATAATCACGAGTATGAAGATCTTACCGAAGATCCCACGGAGGAAGCTGTTGAAGACGAGTTTCATGTAAATGATGATGTTTCAAGTGATGACGAGAATGTCGATGAATCCGATTAATGTATTTCATATTTGTATGAGTTTGATTTATTATATATAATTAAAGATAATGGGAGTTTATTTATAAATAAGATATCGACATTAATTATAAGTAAAGGAATTGTGTTTTTATAATTTTCGGTTTGGATTAGAATGAATTGCTTGAGGTTAAAGGATAGAAGTGTTTGATATATGAAGTAGAAGATAAAGAAGATGTGGTTTGGGATTTGGGGTTTCGTTTTAGGGGTTTAGAGACAGTCGTCGTACTTTCCACGTTATCTCACGGGAATTTTACGACGATTTATAATACATTACCTCGCATATTCCACGGTAACAGTAAACGTCGTAAGAGCCTCGTTAACTTACGTGGACTAAGAGACGATTTATAATTAAAAAAGCGGACCTCGCTTATTCCACGTAAGACCAAAACGTCGTAAGAGCCTCGTTAACTTACGTGGAATGAGCGAGGTTAGCTTTTTTATTTTACTTTTCGTCGTTAATTCGTCGGTAAATATAAACCCTAAACTAAAATGAAACCCAAATCCCTAAACCCCAAATGTGCAAACCCTAAAACTCCCCATCCTACTTCATATAAACTAAAAAAAAATTAATTTTCAATTTTATATAAACTTAAAAAAAAAAGAGAAGAAAGATATTGGAAACACATATGACGAGATACGTAAGTGTAGCCCACATAAATCTACATCATTTGTATTCAAATATCTTCTTCTCTTTTTTTTTTTGTTTTTAAACCTTTCATATATGATTTGTAGCGTGTGTTTGATTTGTTGTGTGATACGTCAAATTCAAAATTTGTAAAATTGTTTTCCAACGTATTAAACCTTTCAAATTCAAAAAAATATATATATTGAAGTTAAAGGGTTAGAAATATATGAAGTATTAGATAAGAAATATAAGAAAGATAGGGTTTGAGGTTTGGAGATAAGAAAGATAGGGTTTGAGGTTTGGGGTTTAAGATTTTAGGGGTTAGCAAAAAAAGCCTCGCTATTTGCACGTAAAATCGATGATAAAAACAAAAATCGTCGCAAGAACGACGTTAAATAAAACACGGGCCTCTGTATATCCTCGTTAATTTGCTTGGGCCTTGCGACGAAACGAAAGACGGGCCCACGTAAAATCGATGATAAAACAAAAATCATCGCAAGAACGACGTTAAATAAAAGACGGGCCTCTGTATATCCTCGTTAATTTGCTTGGGCCTTGCGACAAAACGAAAGACGGGCCTCTGTCTTTCCTCGTTATTTTGCGACGAATTTTCGACGAACACTAATCCTATATATAGGCGAAACCGCAGCCCTCTTCATTTCCTCTCTAATTCCTCTCTACAGCCTCTCCATTTCCTCTCAACATGGTAACTCTCTTTCCTCTCTAAGTAGTTTAGGGAATTTAGATTAGGTGGTTAGTTTAGGGAATTTAGTTTACGAAATTAGTTTACAAAATTTAGGTTTCCTCATTTTATTAATTACGTAGTTAATACTGTTCATAATTTTTTATTTACTCTTGACTTTAATTTAGAAATTTAAATTTTGCAGACTATTCGTAGACACCAGCGTAGTGCTCACTACTCGCAGATGTTCGGTCCACCGGGTAGTCGGTTAGACCCGCCTTCACTTCCCGGTTCTTCTTCAGCTCCCGGTTCTTCGGGTCAGCAGGAGACCGTCCCCGAGACTCAATCTTCTCAGAGAGTCTCGCCTTCTTCTACGGCATCGCCATCAGTTCCTCATGTGCCTCCTCCGGTAGCTCCTCCTCCGATGCCAGCTCCTCATGTGCCTCCTCAGATGCCCGCCCATCAGGTTCATGCTGATTTGATGGTGCCAGCGAGTTGTCCTTACTCTCAGTACACTGTTGAGGACATTCTCGGTTTGCCAGGCAGAGAAGGCTTACCGATCATAGACCCCGACCGACCTGAAGGAACACTTTGGTATGTATGTTACATTTATTTTTTAAAATTCATTTGTGACTTTAATAAATATTTAAAACTTTGAATTTGTTTTTTTTTTTCCAGGTTTGGGGTTGATAACTGCCTTGCAACAGAAGTAACCGAGACGATTAAAGGTTACTTCTCCATGGCACATCCCAACTGGAAATCCACTCCGATCTACATCAGAAGGACGTGGTTCAAGATTTACGCTGTAAGTTTTTACAATTTATTCCTGATTTATATTTTTTTAAATTTTATTTTTCTAAACTAATTATTAATATTTTTTTTTTGCAGCAAAAATTTAATTGGTCCATGGGGGTCACTGAGAAGGTGCGGAAAGAGTTTATCGACAAGGCGAAGAAACGTTTGTTGGACACGGTCTCCAACTGGAAGGGTGACTGGATCGTGAAGGGCTATGAGCGGGGCAAACCCACAACCATCACCACGGACGTGTGGGATGGCCTCATCCGTTACTGGAGGGATCCTGATGCCATGAGAGTCGCCCAGTCTTGCTCCGCCTCCCGTAACTCGGTAGATGAGCACGGCCACAGGGCGATGCAACATAGTACGGGCCAAAAGCCACACGCCCGCGTCCGTTTGGAAATGGTACGTAATTTAAATATTTAACTTTTTGATTTTTAATATATATATATATAATAAAAACTTTCTTAACTATTTTTAGGCCAAGGAGTTGGGACGTTTACCGACTCTTATGGAACTTTTCGATCGGACCCACAAGAACAAGGCGGGCGCATTTGTAGATGAGAAGTCTGAGAAGATCTACAATGATGTGGCAGCTCGTATTGACGAGCGTGAGACCCAGCTGGCGCAGGAGTCCGCCGACGGATCACCCGTCGTCTTATCCACAATAGAAGTGGATAGAATTTACGAGGAGGTAAATTTTATATAAATTTTTTATTAATTCCATTTTACTTTAAAATTTAAATTTTAATATATATTTTATTGTTTTTTAAGGTCGCTCCCAAGAAAAAGGGACGTGTGTTGGGGATTGGTTCCGTCAACGATGTTCCGAGAGCGACTTCCTCTTATGGCCAGAGACGGGATGATGAAGTCTCTCAGCTGCGCGACGTGTTGGAGACGACACAACATCAGCTGTCGTCGACACAAAACGAGTTGGCCTCGACAAAATCGTCGTTCACAGCTCGTATGACTGGTCTCGAGAACTTCTTGGACGTCATAGCGGCCACAAATCCGGAATGGGAGGCCATGTTCAGGACCATGAGACAACAAAACCCCATTCCAGGCGAGACATCCGTGCAAGTCAACGAGGAAGATCTCTCGAGAAGGAGCGAGGAATTCTACGACGCGGCAATGCAGCATTAGTTTTTTTTTTGTTATTGTATTTTAAAATTCAAAACTTATTTATATATTATATAATTTCATTTTAATTCGGCCAAAAAAAAATTTTCTATTCGATTTAATTTCAATTAAAATTTTATTAATAAATTAAATAAATATAATTTTTATTTATAAATTCAGTAAATAGAAAACAAAGTAATTGCGTCGCTAATTCCCGATGTATTAACGAGGAAAATTAACGACGAAATATCGAGGAACAATTAACGAGGATTTTACGTGGATTTAGTTACGATTCTATTACGACGAATTATTTTCGTGTTCCTTACGTTTTTATTACGACGAATTTATTTAGAGGTTTTTGCGGGGCTTTTACGACGAATCATTTACGAGTTTCTTACGAGGAAGCACAACGACCGCGTTACGTGGAAACCCCACGTGGTCTTTACGACGAAAACTTAATTCTTCTTTACGAGGAAAATATAACCTCGCTAATTAACGAGGAAATGGCGACGAATCTTCTCTTACGACAATCATATAACGACGAAACGCCTTTCATCGCCATTTCCTCGTAAGCCTTCTTTTCCGAGGAAATAACGACGATTTTGGCCGTCGTTAAATTTGTGTTTTCTTGTAGTGTTTCTAGGTTATTTACATTGTGAAAACCCAAAGAAGATATTTTTTATATAAGCCAAAATCAAGAAGAGATAATCGCAAGTACAAGTAAACATTACCTTGTTCCATATATGACATTTTAGGTCCAAAACGTTCAAGTTTTTTCATGGTTAATTTGTCTTTTAAACCTTTCTCACGTATTTATGGTTAATTTGTCTTTTAAACCTTTCTCACGTATTTATGATTGAGAATATAAAAGTGAGGAAATAAATTATTTTACTGATTAAACTGGGAAATACTCCATCTGTTTCAACATAGATGATGTTTTAGAAGAAATATTTTGTTTTACTTTACGTGAAATTTTGAGTTTTTAAAGTTAACTTTAACTTTATTGGAAATTTTTCAACCAATTAGATTTTACAGTTTTTTTTTATAATTGATCAAATGATTAAAAACTATATTTTTAAAATGTTTTTTTTAAATCTAATTTTTTTAATCTTTATGCACTAAGGCAAAATATTAAGTATTATGAAACGGAGGGAATAGTTATTACCTCTATCGTAGCAGGCGTAAATTAAATACGCTATACCAACTGAATCGATAAATTCCAAAGGTGACGATTAATACACATAAAATATTTTTTGGCATCATAAAATTTCTCTTAATATCTAGAGTATTAAGTTATATGCTTCCGATTAATTCATATTTGAGAAACAGTCGTTGTCAATAATGCATAGCAAACCCAGTGAGCCACCCACCATTCACCAAGATGTAATGTAGTAGAATCAGTTCAAAAAAAAAGATGTAATGTAGTATCGTGTTGAAATTCAAGTCTCCGAAAACCCTAAATAATATCAGCTAGTTGACGAATGTGGTATATTTTTGGACAGGAATATTCCGTTAATGGTTCAAGTTCATAAAAAAAAAATTATTCCGTTAATGGACATTATTATTATCAAACAATAAAGTACAAAGAAGAATATAAGAAACGGCGTAGCGAAATTAAATACCTCTAATTATGGCATTTTTCGTCTGGGAGGTTAAAAAGTGACGTGTTAGTATTCTGTTGGTTAGCTCTAAAACTCTCTACTACCATTAGTTCCACAAAATTTAAAAGTGACGTGTTAGTATTCTGTTCGTTAGCTAATCAAGTGGTCTAGTTTCATTTCCACCTAGTTTCGTTCAAGTAGTTTCAACTCTGCTGTCCTACAAACCCTAAAGATATAAATGTGTTTTGTTTTGACCAAAATATAAATTAGTTCTGTTTTTGTTTCAGACTGCTATTGTCACATGCATGTAATTTTCTTTTACAAGCTGTCATTGCGATAGGTTTGTTTATATATGGGTGTGGACGATGTTAGTTTGAAACCAGTTGGGATCCATAAACTATTTTTACCGGGAAAATTTAAATAATATTTAAATGAATTATTATAAATAATATTTAAATATGTAATCACTATAATACTATTTTATAAATCTACTACATTTAAATAGAAAGAATTAAAGCAATATTTAAATTTAAATGTTATGTGAAAAATTACAAAACTTCAAATTGTATAGAAACAAAAAAAAAATTATTTTGAATTAAAAATAATACTGTTTTAATTATTAAAATTAGATTTTGACTCGCGTTTTTAAAACGCGGGAATATTTTTTTTGTTGATAGTTTATTAACCCGTCGTTTCTTCAATAATTTGTTCAGGCATATGTACGTTTGGTGTCTGATTCAATTTTATTTATTTATTTTTGTTCGCTAATTTGTTTAGGTATGCACGTTTGTTGATTTTGAAAATGTTTTCTAAAGCGTGAGATTTGTTTGTTAATTGTTTCTTGTTAAAGAATTGTGTGTTTCAAAATATTTGTCATCTAGTTACAAGTATAAATTTTATGTTAATTATATATGTTTGTAAAATAGAAATATGTATTATACAAAATCTACTTATGTGTATAAAACTATTATAATTTTTTTTAAGATAATGAATTTTAGATTATATATTAGATCTGAACTATAATAGTTTATATGGGTTTTTTTATTTTAGTTATAGAATAGCCCATTTCTAGTTTTTGTTAAAAGATGTTTGTGGAATTACGGCTGATGATGAAAAAGGTCGTGCTTTTGATTTTGAATGATTTGTATACATTTCAGTTTGCCTATTAATAAATCCATATATATATGTATATATATATGTTTTTTTTAGTAGATGGGTCGTAGGTAATGTTATTAATATATATCCATTGAACATATCTATTAATATATATGTTTCTTCCCTTAATTAAAAAAAATCCAAACTGTTTCCATAAATATGTAATGTTATTTAATATATCCTATATGTAAAGAAGAGTAAAATCGGGAGTTATTGTTTCTTAACAAATTTGTTTGTATTGATTCTGTTTACATTTTTTCAAATATATTTTTATTATTGGATTAATTAATTATAGTTACAAATTTAAGACCAGTGGCATTCAATTGTTTATATTTAAAAAAAAGTTAGGGTTAATTTCTATACGTACTTCTGTTTTAATAGAATACTAGATGATAACCTGCGCACATGCGTGGGGTAAATTTTTATAATAATGTTTGTATATGAAATGATTTTAACATTTTTCAACACTACAATCTTTATCGATTATAAAATGATGAATACAAATGTTGGTCTCTTAAAAATATCATCGTTGTTGAATAGTTAATGTATTACATCTCATTCTAATTATTTATAAGGCTTCATATGCACAAAAATAAATTAAATTTTGCGGCTGACACAAATCACCAAAACCAAATAGGCAACATCCATTGTATAATGATGAAAAGGGATTAGCTTTTTTGCTCTCGGTTTGTTTACTATTGACTCTCCATAAGTGATTTCATTTTCTACCTCAATAGAATTGTGTTTTCGTTCTCGTCTTTGTGTCATTGATATGAGTTAAGTTTCTTTTTTTAACTTCTTTTATGAATTCTGTGAATTACATAAGTGTCAATTAAAAAAATGGACATCTGTAAATATTAGTTTCACTCCATATACATATCGAGGAATCAAAATTTTGAAAAAAAATCACCGGCAAACAAGTTACTGTTCAAATCTAATATAAGTGTAGACTCGAAATATAAATGTTTGTCTAGTATATATTCACCAGCTCGGTCTAAAAATCATCTAATTAGAACAATAAAACAAATTACTTATTTCACCAGTTCGGATAATATCTGAATCCGGACGGGTAATATCCGAACCCGAATGGATATCTGGAGATAACCAAACATAAGTATACTTAACTTTATATTTCTAGTTTATTTCTCTCATTTTATTCAACATATTTATATTAATGATTCTTATTGCTCAAAATTAGATAATATACATATAATTATGGACAAAATCATTTGTTACTCACAAGTTCTTGTTTCTTGCATTAACAAAAGTTGCATCTAAAATTTCAAAACAACAACTAAATTAGTGTCTTTCTATTTTTAAAGTTTTATCTCCAAACCTATTAATAGTTTAATCTTTTAAAAATTAAAAAAAACCAGTTAAGTTAAAATATATTTTAAATACAAAAAACTTAAAAAATGAATAATTTATTTATTTTTTCTTCAAAATTTAAATATCTGAACCAGACCCAAAATATCCGACACCAGAACATAAAATACCCGAACCCAACTCGAAGTGTAGACAGAACACCCACCCCTATGATATATGATCATTTGTATCTTGGTTGAACAAAAAAAAAGTTCAACCATTGATCACAAAATTTTTAATGTGAGACTTTTACCATTTTTAGTAATTTATAGTCATTTTTAAAAATTCATAACATATTAGGAAAAAATCTAATTGTTTTTATTATATGTTTAATGTGATTGTTTAATTTCTTTTAATAGTATAAAATTAAACAAAAAAAAAGAGAGATTAGAAATTTTTTTTATCAAATATGTATTATTCATAATCATTAATTGTCATATATATGATAACCATATTAGGTAATTCCGTAGCTTTTGTTTAAGGAAAAAAAAAATTCTTTTGTACACTATTAATTAATTTGATATTTAGATTAATAAAAAGCATAGTATATGTTTATGTGGACCAACTTATTTTTCTAACAATTCTAAGAATCATTCTCGTGATGACACGTGGCTACGAAAACATGTTGTAATACTCGAGGATTAATATATAGGGGATAGATAGTCATGCTAGTGAATTAATTGTATTTAACTTAATTTACTACGGTACTTTGCATTTCAGTTAACTGGTTCAGTATTTGGTTTATGGTTTATTTTTTGTTAAACAGCTAAACAGATTAATTACATAATGGTCCCAATGCTTGTGTGACATTAAAAACAATTTTGTTAAAAACAACAATAAAATAAAGGTTTTTTTTCAAAACCAACCTACAATTTAGAGTCAACCCTAAAACCAACTTTTTTTTGTCATTACTATTCACCATTGAAAGTTCCAAACTCTCCTTATGTTTTTGAATTATTTACAAAAATGTCATTGTTAATTATTTAATTATTTCGAAAATTGGAAAAAACCTATTACACACTAAACATTTCTTCTTATTTACAACAATGTCATTATCATCAATTTTCCAACCACCAGAAACCACCATTTTTGAGCTCTTAAAAGCTCAAAAAATTCAATTTGTAACCACTGTTTCTCTTTCTAAACTAACAAATCTTCATTTTCTCTCATTTCCTCTCCAATTTCATCTAAAAAACTCCCATAACTTCTATTTTTATAATCTAAGCTTTCATATTTTCGAGTTTATTCAGTTGTGAGTCAAGAAAGGTGGTTCTTTTTTTGTCATATTTGGAGCTTGGACGGTGGTAAAGAGTGGAAACGAGCTTTACACTGGAAAAAGGTAACTATTCACTCGGTTTTCATCATTTTTCAGATCTTTGGCGCGATAGTAGACTGTTTTGTATGTCTACGCTTATGTGTAGACTTACGATGCAGTCTACTTTTCAACGCACAAGTTACTTTTGCAATTGACCAAAATAATTATTTTGTATAATAGAAGTCTGCATCTTAACCTTTGAAAATAAAAACAAAAAAGTAGGTAGACTTACTAAGAAGTCTACGTAAAGAGGTTAGTTTTTGAATTTGACCGAACTTTGGGCAATTTTTGACTTTTCATAATAGATTTCACCGGAAGTCTACATTATGTAGACTGCTTGGGAAGTCTACAAAATGCCAGTTTTGCATTTGACCAAAACTTTGACTGCGTTGAATAGGTTAGTTTTGTATTTGAATAAAATGTTATAAAGTTGACCAAATCAAACGTAGACTGCATAAGAAGTCTATTATTTTATTTTGGTCAAATACAAAACTAACCTGTCGAATTTGAGAGTAAACTTCAGTTGAAATCTACACTTGTATAGACGTTCATCTCAATCTATTTGTAGAAAGACAAACTTGGTCAATTGCAAAAACTACCCTGTTCTAAAAAAATAAAAAATATATACCGTAAAGGAAGTCTACTCTTGAAAGTCAAATCCTGGTTGAATTCTGGTCAATTGCAAAAACTAACTTTTTCAAAATGTAGACTGGAAATAAAGTCTACACGTATAAAATCAAAACTTTTTTTTAAATACAAATACTAACCAATGGATTTTTCAATTGCAAAAACTAACCCAAATTATAGACTTACTTGAAAGTCTACAAACGTAAACTGAAAAGAAAGTCTATTAGTATGTAGATGGAATATAAAGTTTACATAGAAAAATCTATAAAAAGTGGATTTGTGTATTATTCGTAATGTATTTTCAAGATTTTTTAGTTTGACAGTGTGTGTTAGTTAATCCTAATGGTCTCGAACTATTTTGAAAAGATAATTTTTTATAATTATGAAATTATCAACATTTTAGTTTCAATATCTAGTTAGCTAATAAATGTAGACGTCTTTGTAAATCTATTTTGTAATATTATCAAACATGAAATTTTTCTTCGCTTATTTTGTACCCAAGGTGAACTTGTGCATGTTGGTTGTACACATGGTGAACTTGTTGAGATGAAACAAGAAGATTATGATCTCGACAAGAAAACTGAGATGGTGGAGCTAACGTATTCCTTACCAGATGTAATTTTAAAGCAAATGGGTCATGATACTCCTCCTATACATGTCACGAATGATCGACAAGTGCGAAACCTGATAGAGTTATGTAAGACGCATATTGTACGCCTTTGTGTATCAAGACAGTGCCAAGTAGACTACAAATTTTTGGTTTGACAAGACGTTAGATAATAAGTCTAGACATCTTTGTAAGTCTACAATTGTAGACTGCTGTTGCAGTTTACGTCGTAAATACTATTAAGAGTACATTTGTATATTAGTCATCATATTTTTCATGATTTAATTTATTACAGTGTTAGTAGTCTTCTTCTGCATTTTGTTGTTTGAAGTATACACTTGAAACTTATTGCAAAATTTTGTGATTAGTTTTACTCTTCAAACTTCTTAAGAATTTTGTATAGATTTTTTTTTTCTCACATGTGTGTTAGTTATTGTTTTTTTTTTTTTTTTTTGGAATGAATTTTAAATTTATTCAAAAAAGCCTTCTTACAATTTGTGTGGACCTAGAGTTATACTTAACCCTCAAACTTCAAACCTCAAAATTCAAAAAACAAGCAAATTTGCATTAACTACACTCCTCTTGTTTGGAACCAATATTGGAGAGCATTCTCCATACCTCTCCCGCCCTTCATTCTAATCAAACTAAGCTTGTTTCTGATCCCTTTTTCAGTGATCTTTTTCAGAATGTCCAATGGCATTAGCCTCTCCCCATGCTTCACTCTGTTTCTCTCTCGCCAAATTGCATAAGTAGCAGTCTGTAATGCATACCTCAAGCAAAATAAACTCTTCTTATCCAGTGTACTACCCGACGTCTTCTGCACTATCTCAGTCCAACCATCCGTATAAGAACTGTCAAGAATCCCACCAACTAGATACCTCCATAACTGGTCAGAATAGGAGCATTTGAAAAATAAATGATCTCGGGTTTCTGCTTCAGTATGACAGAGCACACACACATTGTCTACTCCTTGGCTCCATTTGGCGATTCTATCCATAGTAGATAATCTGTTCTTCATTGCCAACCAGACTATGAATGCAAATTTAGGAGTCACCATAGAGAACCAAACCCCTTTAGCCCACATCTACTTCTCATTTACCTCTCGTAATTTGTCCCAAGTCTCACGAGTTGAAAAGTTTGGTTTGTAACCCATTTTACCTCTCCATGTACTTATGTCTTCACTTTCATTACAGATCAAACTTCTCACAGTGTCTAAACTCCTCTCCAACTCATTCAGAACTTCTAGCCGGTGCTTCCTTTTACCTCTGAACCTCAACGCAGCCTCTGCTAGCGTAGCTTCTTTCCTTATTCCCAAACCAATCATCCCTCTATCACCCAAAACCTCCGCTATAATACCCTTATCAGACCACTTATCGTACCAAAACGAGATGTGTCTTCCATTTCCAATCTCCATCCTATAGAAATTTTTAGCTACCTCTCTCAACTTAAGCATCTTCCTCCACATCCAAGAACCCATTTGAGTATGACCCTTAACTTCCCAAAAACTCCTCCTTTTTAAAAGATTCTTGTGAATCCATTTTCCCATAGTGAGTCTCCTGTGAGCATTCTCCATATAAGCTTGAGTCCATAGACAAGATTTACCTCTTTCAGTGCTCTGATTCCCAGCCCACCTTCACTCTTTGGCTTAC
Source organism: Brassica napus (assembly GCF_020379485.1). Taxonomy (NCBI): domain Eukaryota; kingdom Viridiplantae; phylum Streptophyta; class Magnoliopsida; order Brassicales; family Brassicaceae; genus Brassica; species Brassica napus. The sequence continues at coordinate 38,680,544 of NC_063444.1, forward strand.
AGATTTCCTTCCAAGCCACTTAAGCACCTGAGGATTTCAAAACGGGCCCTGCCCATAGAAACGCAGCACAAATTTGTTCTATTTCCTTCAGACATTTGCTAGGTAGTCTAAATACTGAAGCCCAAAAATTGACAATACTCATCAGCACAGAGCTTATAAGCTGAAGACGACCCACATAGGAGAGATGCCTACTTGTCCAGGTACTTATCTGGCTTCTGACTCTCTCCACCAATGGCATATAGTCCTGTCTTCGCATAACTTGTGTCATCAATGGTAAGCCCAGATATCTAACCGGCAGAGAACCCTCATCAAAAGGAAAATTTGTTAAGATTCTTCTTTTCTCCTCAGCTTCTACTCCAGCCATATACATCGTCGACTTTTCTATACTTATGCTCAAACCTGACCATTGAGCAAACCCCTCAAAGACTGACAAAACTTCTTCAATAGAATCTTTTGTACCTTCTACAAAGACCATAAGGTCATCAGCAAAGCAAAGGTGGGTACGTAAGAGAAAGAGACTGGCATCTCGGGTGGAAATTGAATCTCTTCTCCTTAGCCGCTTTATTGATCTTGTGAGATAGCACGTTCATACACAAAACGAAGAGGTACAGAGACAGTGAACAACCCTGCCTTAAACCTTTCTTACTTTGGAAATAGCCAGCAAGCTCGCCATTTACCTGAACTGAGAAGGAAGGTGTAGTAATGCACAACTTAATCCAATGAATGAATCGAGCAGGCACTCCTATAGCTTCAAGACTCCTAAGAAAAAATTCCCATTGCACTGAATCAAACGCCTTTGATATATCAATCTTCATCACACAACGAGGGGAAATCACTTCTTTATGATAATCTTTAACCAATTCTGACGCTAACAGAACATTCTCCATCAAAAGTCTACCCTTAATAAACGCAGATTGGTTCTCAGTCACTACCCGAGGAAGGATTCTCTTAAGCCTATTCGCAATGACTTTCGACACCACCTTATAAAGTACATTACAGCATGCTATTGGCCTATAATCCTTCATCTCTAATGAATGTGTTTTCTTAGGTATGAGAGCCATAATTGTTGAATTAACCCCCTTTGGTAAAAAGCCATACCTGAAAACTGATTGGATCGCAACAAGGAAGTCTTTAGCCACAATTAACCAAGTTATCTTGAAGAACTTACTTGGGAATCCATCCGGGCCAGGCGATTTGTTTGATGGCATTGCAAAAAGCACTTATCTTATCTCCTCCTCTGTGACCTCAGCTTCCAAAAACCTGCACTCCTCCTCTGTACATCTAAACTCCAGAAGCTCCTTTAACTCATTTGTAGAAGCACCAGTATAATCTCCAGGAATCCGGTTTAGAAATTCTGAGAAAAACCTCACTGCCTCCTCTTTTATATCCTCTTGCTCTGTAACCAAGATTCCATTAGTGCACCTTATCTCTCTAATGGTATTCTGCGCTTGGCGAACTCTTATGGCATTGTGAAAAGTCTTATTGTTTTGATCCCCCACATCCAACCAATGCAACTTAGCTCTCTGTTTCAGAAACTCCTCCTCTAAACTCGCAATATGAAGCCATCTCTTATAAGCAACAGCTTCCTCTTGAATGGCATTAGCACTCGGGTTAGACAGAGTTTCTTTTTGCTTCTCACATAATTTTTCATGCGCTTCTCTAGCTTTCTTCGTGAGATTTCCCAATTTCTCCTTACCCAGCTCTCGAATAATAGGCTTTAGTGATTTTAATTTCTTCAAAAATCGAAACATAGCAGAGGTAGAAGGATACAGACTAGGAGTAGAGTCCCAATATTCTTTCACCAAAGGCAGAAAAGCTTCCAATTTCCCAAGCGCATTCACATATTTGAAGGGTTTTCTTATTACCTCTTTTGGAGGAAGAAGCTGGATCTTGCACATTACGTGATCTGAGCATCCTCCAGCTTCGAAAATTGAATAAGCACCAGGTAGTTTCTGCATCGCTGTATCATTCAATGATAACTAACAAAAATTAATAATATCATACAAGTGAAACACAATTAAAAATAATACAATGTTATAGATTATGCATCATATAATTATTTACAAATGAATATTTTATTATGATAAATTATTACAAAGCAATTTATTAAAAAATATGATTCATCCTGGTTTGATTGGAACGACGAAGAAGCTGTGCTATTCCCAAACGGGGAAACTGGAATCACCTGATTTGAAAGTGGGATAACTTCTTCTTGCCAACTCCTATGAGATTTATTCAACTTCCTGGTGATTCTCCACCACTTTTTGTATCCAAATCAAGCTTCTTACAAAGTGATTCATCCTGGTTTGTTTGGAACGACGAAGAAGCTGTGCTATTCCCAAACTGGGAAACTGGAATCACCTGATTTGAAAGTGGGATAACTTCTTCATGCCAACTCCTATGAAATTTATTCAACTTCCTGGTGATTCTCCACCACTTTATGTATCCAAATCAAGCTTTTCACAAAGTGATTCATCCTGGTTTGATTGGAACGACGAAGAAGTTGTGCTATTCCCAAACTGGGAAACTGGAATCACCTGATTTGAAAGTGGGATAACTTCTTCATGCTAATTCCTATGAGATTTATTCAGCTTCCTGGTGATTCTCCACCACTTTATGTATCCAAATCAAGCTTCTTACAAAGTGATTCATCCTGGTTTGATTAGAACGACGAAGAAGCCGTGCTATTCCCAAACTGGGAAACTGGAATCACCTGATTTGAAAGTGGGATAACTTCTTCTTGCCAACTCCTATGAGATTTATTCAACTTCCTGGTGATTCTCCACAACATTATGTATCCAAATCAAGCTTCTTACAAAGTGATTCATCCTGGTTTTATTGGAACGACGAAGAAGCTGTGCTATTCCCAAACTGGGAAACTGGAATCACCTGATTTGAAAGTGGGATAACTTCTTCATGCCAACTCCTATGAGATTTATTCAAATTCCTGGTGATTGTCCACCATTTTATGTATCCAAATCAAGCTTTTTCACAAAGTGATTCATCCTGGTTTGATTGGAATGACGAAGAAGCTGTGCTATTCCCAAACTGGGAAACTAGAATCACCTGATTTGAAAGTGGGATAACTTCTTCATGCCAACTCCTATGAGATTTATTCAACTACTCCTTGTATAACATGGCAGAATCACTCCTAAGATAATCATCTGCCTCACCTTATGACAATCCACTTATTTTTGAATGTGTTTGATTTTTCGTAATCTTGATGCCTCAAATGAAGTCTTGGAAAAAAGTACCTGCAAAATAAGATAAAGTTATGAGAAAAACATAAGATTAAAAAAATTAAATCATATTTTAGTAGACTTTTTATTAAGTCTACTTAAAATTTATGGTTTTTAGACTTTAGTTGAAGTCTACTAGCCCTGAGTTTTAAGTAGACTTCATTTATTACTATTTTGTCTTATAAATTCTATTTTCTAAAAAAAATAGATCTAAGAATCTCTGAGAAAAATTTTAGATCTGAAAAATAGATACATTAAAAATATGAAAATGAGTTTAGATCTAAAATTTTTTAGAAAATAGAATTTATAAGAAAAAATAGTAGTAAATTAAAGATATAATTTTGAATATGTAATTTTATTTAAATATAAATACAAAAACACATATTTAAAATCTATAGATGTAATTCTTACATTTTTGGGTGGAGAGATAACAACCATGGAAGAAAATACCTACAAAATAAGATAAAATTATTAATAAAACATAGGAAAAAAAATTGAAGTCATATTTTTGTAGACTTCCAATGAAGTCTACTTAAAATTAGTGGCTTAGTATACTTTTTTTAAGTCTACTAGCCTTAGCTTATAAGCATACTTCATTAGAAGTCTACATTATCTAATAATTTTCAGATCTGAAAAAATCTGTACATTTTGAAATGTGAAAAATAGTTTTAAATCTTAAAATACTTAAAATATAGAATTTGTAAGATAAAATAGTAGCAAAGTAAATGCACATATTTTGAATCTATAACTTTATTTGAATATGAATATATAAATACACATTTAAAATTTATAGATTTAAAACTTACATTTTTTGAGAAGAAGATGAAAACCATGAATGATAGTACCTATAAAAACAAGATAATATTGTAAGAAAGACATAACATAAAAATTAAAAATTAAAAATTTCAGTTCCAAACTTCATATTAACCCTTATATTAATGATTAGTTTAAAGTTTCACAAAATATATTTTTGTACATTTTAAAAATTAATTTATAAGATCAACTTATGACGTAGACTTGTATTGACGTCTATAAACTTTCATTTTTACGTGTAAAATTACGAAGGACAAAATTGTAAAATAACTTTCTGTTTTTTTGTTTGGTCATAAGGGTTATATAGTACTTTTATTATCTTTTTAGGTTAGTATTGCATTTGATTGAATATGTGGTCTAATTTTATTGTTAGAATCAATATTTGGGTTGGTTTTGGCAAAAATCTCATAAAATAATGAGATGTATTAAAAAGTAGGAAGAATTTGTGAAACTAACCAAGATCTCAATAACCATGAAGAATATAGCACTTATCATTGAGAAATTAAATAAATAATTAAATCACTGTTTTTTCAAATTTTTACCTTTTCCACAACAAACGGAAGATTGTTATACCATTTAACTATTATTATGCTTTCTTTATATAGTATTGGTACATAATATGATAATAGTATAAGATATATGATATTATGTATTGATAGTTTTTAAGTACATTAAAATTAAACTGAGTAATGAATACAAATTATGTGTAAAAAGTACTTATAATTAATCAGTATTGATATAAACGACTGAATGCATGGCAAGTTTTGAAAATCTGTTTTTAAAGAAAATAGTATAAAACTAGTGAAAAAACAGTACATACTTAAAATATAATCAAGAAGGAGATATATATGATTTATGATCAAATGATAAACATATAGAATAAAATGACAATAGTACATGTGAACAAATTTTAAATTATTTATTTATATTTTTCTGGAAAAGTGTATAATCAAAAAAAAAATTAAAATCATATTACATGTAAAAAAAGATGACACTTATCTAATTAAATTTTACATTTGATTAATTATATAGTTTGAAGAATATTAAGCAAGTAAGATTCTAGGAGGAAGAAATAAACAAAAGGATAGAAAATTAGGATAAGGACAATATAATATATATTGTAGAAATGATGGAGCTAAATTTTTTGGATAGTTAGTTAACTCTAATTTTTGTTTGATATACAATGCAATTTCCATAAAAGGTAATTGTCAAAGGAGTGGATCCGTTTGGAAAAAGAGAAAATTTGACAAAAGAGTGGGTTGATTTCACAAAATTTTATTGGATGCACTTGTTATAATAATTAGTAATTTAGAAAGGCTTTTGATATTTAATTGGAGTCAATTCTTCGCTCTCCCTTCTCTCTTGCAAACAACTCATGCATATTAAATACGTCTCTCCAGTGGCCGTGTCACTACCGGTACCGCGAAAAAGCCCATTCTTTTGCTTGTTGCAAAGCCTTGGTCTTCATAGTGTGCTTGCCTCCCCCATTCTTTTGGCTTGGCTGGGGCTCCGGTTTCTTGTTCCAAATATTTTGGGTCAGATCTGGGGCGAGATACCCCAAACCTACCTTAGTTCTCTCCTTTCAACTCACAATGGTTTTGAGATCTCTGGTTAAACGGCGTTTGTGGTTCTGGATTTCTCGGTGTGAACCACCGGTCTTATATTCTTTGGCTTGCATGTCTGCTCTGAGGACAATGGGCTGAGATCGAGGTTTGAGGCTGGTGGAGGTGGATGGGAGTGGGTTGTGAGGTGAGGCCTCGCCTATTCCATACTGGCAAAGCCTGTTAGGTCTGTTGGCTACTTCTTCTCCTTATGTTTTGCCTCTTATTTTCGCATTTCGTCAAGCCGGATTTCTATTCTTCTCTGTTTCGTGGGGCTTATCGTTTCACTCTCCATCGGAAGTTTCTCCTCCATTCAATTGGTGGTCTTTTGCGTTCCGCTTTTGGCGATGTTCTGCAGTGACGTGGTGACCCCCTTGGTGGTTGGCTCCAGCGTGTTATTCGGCGTCGGCTCAGCTTTTTTTTTGTCTCTCTAATCGTTTAGCTTTACAGTTTTCAAGCTCCGGTTTTGGTTATTATTGTATTTTCTTTTATTTCTTTTCTATTTTCCAATTGTGTTGTAATTATTTTTTTGATATGAAAGTATTTTATAATTTTTTTAACTGGATTCAACCGACCTCCCCCCCCCCCCCCCCCCCCCACTTACCACACAAGTATGTCTTCCTTAGTCTTGATTTCAACCCACAAGCAACGTCGTTCCACTTGAATTCACATTTTTTTATTCCTCTCGTTGATTTTTTTACCCATGACGAGCTGGCTCAACTGGAAAGGACCAATGTACTTCCTAGTTTGAGTACGCTTGATAACCTAAGGATGGTTTTTAGCAATCAGCCCTTGTCCCTGGTCCCGGGGGACTAATAGGGCCGTAAGACCCGAATTACCTCCAAGTTTAAAAAAAAAACTGAGCGAAAAGAATAAAAAAATGCAAACAATGTTGCTTGTTTCAAAGTTACGTGGATTGTTTCCTACATATTAGTATTTTATTATAAGTTATTCTTAGGTTTACCCCTGGGATGAACCTCTAAGTTCACCAACCAATAGGATTTCATTATTTCAAATTCGATATCTTTTAAAAAAGAAAACTATATTATGTTTTTAAAATAAAAAAGTAAAAAAAAAATAGTAGTTACAAAAAAAATAATTTAAATTTTTTTTTTTAACGTTTTCAGCAAAACACTAAACCCTAAATCCTAATCTCTAAACCCTAAATCATATACCCTAAACTCTTGGGTAAACCCTAAACCCTTGTGTAAACCCTAAACCCTTGGGTAAACCGTAAATTCTAAATAAAAATTAACACTAAAACCCTAACCCTAAATCTTAAATCCTAAACCCTAAACCCTTGAGTGTTTTAGTGTTTAGTGATTTTGATTTAGAGTTTAAGATTTATCCAAGGGTTTACGGTTTACCCAAGGGTTTAGGGTTTAGGATTTAGGGTTTAGGGATTAGGATTTAGGGTTTAATGTTTTGCTGACGACGTAACAATATTTTTTTTGTAATTAATACTATTTATTTATTTCTTTTTACTTTTTAATTTTAAAAACATAATATAATTTGATAATATTTTGTTTCTTTTTTTTAGAAAATATCGAATATGAAATAACACAATCCTATTGATTGGTGAACCTAGAGGTTCACCTTAGGGGGTGAACCCAAGAATAAGTCTTTTATTATTTGGTTTTATTATCATGGGTTAGTAGTAGGTAGTTTGTCTCTCTATCTTATGAATCAAACGTAATATTGAATTATCTATTTCTCTGAAACTTCCTAACATTTTGGTACTAAAGCAAATTTATTTCTAGGTTTCAATCTTCTTAAGAAGAAGAAGAAACGTTTGACAAAAAAAAAGAAGAAGAAACAATGGCGGGCAACAATTCAAATATGGTAGGTCCTTGTTCTGATTTTCAAAAGAGAGAAGTATCATCTATGGAATCTCAAAATTAAAGGGATATACCAATCACATGAATTATGGAATCTGGTAGAAACTAGTTTTAAAGATGAGATTCAAGAAGAACCTGATCAACACTGAGGTTCATATGGAGATCAAAGTTAGTTCAAAATCAATATTCAAAGTTGAAATTGCAAGAAGTTTGAATTCTGGTCCAAACAAAGGAACGAGAAGAAATCTAATTTTGCTCAAGATGTTCAAAAAGAGAGTAAGTTGTTCATGATTCATTCTGTTAACACAAGTTGTTCTGGATTGCTGAAGATGTCAATGAAAGGAGAGCGACCTCGGTCTGGACGAAAGGCCGAAGTCAAGGATTGCTGATACCGAGTCAAAGGAATCCCCACCAAGGATCCCTGGTATTCCCGGTAACAATAAGGCGCTCCAAGATTATGGGAGTCACAGCGAGGAAGTGGAAGAGGAGATTCAGGATGAGCGGAACAATAACGGTTATAAAAGGAGAAGAAGAGAAAAGATAAAGGACATTCCGACTTGCGCACGCACGCGCACACACACATTGACCTCGAGCTTTCATTCCTATACCCACTTTGACCTCATTTATGTTGGAACTATTTTTTGAACATTATGAATAATGTATTCATATGTCAAAAATAAAGTTTTATTTGAAAAAAAAATGGAGGTTCAATGTGTCTGATTTGAGAAACTTATACAAAGTAACAAATACACTCATTAGATATTTGAACTTGCATTTGAGTTTTGATATGTTAGTTGGACTTCATGTTCATTAACTTAAATCAAATATATGTTGATTTTTTATATTGATAAAATATATAAAAAAATTTTATTTTAAAGTATATTATTTTGTTTTAATTGGTCAAACAATAATAATTTTACTCTTTAATATATTGGTCAAAATGTAGAATAAATTCACATAATAAATGACAAGAATTAAAAACTCCATTAGTGCACCATGGAGGTTTCAATTTTTGTGTTGAAAAATGAAATTTGTGCTTCTCAATATTTTTCTATAAAAGAACTTGCTAGCATTATAGAAAACACACACATTCATACAATTAATAAACATTTCTCCCACTCAGAATAGTTATGCTAGTATTTTTTTTTTATTTTGAGTCTGAGAGTACATCACAGAAATAGGGTCGATAGATTCTGTTTTTCGGTGATGGTAAAGAGAAACAATGCTGCAGTTGTATCCCGGGAATCTGAGCGCCATGAAACCGTCACACTACGGGGCGTTTAAAGATTTAAGGAAAGAGATTAACTATCTCGACTCTGCAATTCTTCTTTATTTTTATATTTCGGTATTGAAATTTTAATTATGTTCTTATTATTCTTCACAAATATCAGTTGTCATATGGTTGTAAAATAAGGTTCCTACAATTTACACCTCGTTCTTCATTAGTTTTATTCTCATTTATACTCGAAAACATTTGTAAGTTGTAAACCTTTTGATATCTATCTATATATATAAAAATATGTTCGCATCTCTCCTATGCTGCCACCTAGGATGCCACGTCAGAAAATCATGCGTTCTAGAGCTGACACGTGTTCAGATAAGTAAAACTCTGCGTTTCATTTAATCGAGTTATGTTTCGTTTGTTCACATGTTAATGGGCTTCTAAACATTTAATTGGCCCAACGGAGAGAGGTTGTCTTCCCCGATGGCGTGACCAAAAATTAAGGCTCGTGTCCTCTTCGATCTACACCAGCTATGGAGGAGATATAATGAATTGAGTGAATCAAATCGACGGGTGTTCAAAAAAAAGTGAATCAAATCGACGTAAAAAACCTCTGTGCCAAGCTTTAATTGCGTCTTTTCGTCTTCTGTTGTAATCTTCCAAAGCGTTACGTAACAACCTTCATAAATGCTTCCATGATTTCTCATTCATTGTATCTCGCTTTATCCTTTTTCCTAGCAATGAATCTCCACCTATAAAAAGGTAAAGCTTCATCTCTTGAAAATCATCCTCACAAATCCAATAGCATTCGATATTTTCTCATTATAATAGTTAACTCCTCTGTTCGACTTGCTGATCTGAATTATGGGTTTTTCTTCCACCTTAGAGGTGAGGTTGCTCAGTTTCTGGGAAATTGACATGCTTTTTATTGATTCTAAGATATTTTGTTTTTAAAACATATCTTAGTATTGAAATAATTTGTCTTTACGAAGAAGGTTGTATAATCTCAAAAAAAAATTGAAAAATTGTATCCTAATGAGGGACTCTTTGATAACAACAAAGTGTCTTTACGAAGTCAAAAATAGAAGGACATACATATCCCTCACTTATGTCATAGATATGGTAAATGTGCTGAAGGAACCAACAGAGGAAGATGTTGTCTTGAGAGAAAGTTCAAACAAAAAATATGGCATGAAAAATAAAAGTTTCTTGTTTCCTAAATCCGAGGAACATGTCCTCATGAACCAAAGTAGTCATCAGAAGAGTTAAAAGTTTTTTTATGGTTTCTTAGTCTAAGATGTGTTATTTGTTTTGGTTTTTGGAACTGTAGAATGTTATATCTTATGTGGAAGGGGAAAAATAAATACTATGGAACTAAAGTAACTATAAATGTGTGGGAGCCAAAAATACAGCAGCAGTACGAATTCACCTTCTCGCAGATATGGCTTCTCAGTGACTTATTCAGAAAGTATCTTAACAGCATAGAAGCTGGTTGGCAGGTACACTCAGTTAACTTCTAGGGAGCGTGAATTTGATTTTCATTATCTTTTCGGTATAATGATTTGTGTATTTTATTACAGATTAGCCGGATTTATATGGTGACAAACTGACAACAATACGAAGGCTCTTTATTTACTGGACTGTAGGTTCTTTAGAAAAAAAAATTATTTTAATGTTTTTAAAAATTTGAAGCTTCTTAAAATTAATATAGTATTATTTGTATAAACTTTATATTTTTACTATGTCAAATTGAAATAGAAATAATAAGAATATTTCTATTATTACATTTTCTTAATTATTTTTGTTAATATTGTATTATTTAACGATAGAGAATAATGAAAGTTGTTGTCATTTTAATTCAAATCAAAAATATTTATTAACAATAACAATATGATCTCATAATTATTTTCATTATTTTTTGTTTATAATATTATTTTCAATACATAATAATTTTAAATGTTTCATAAGTTAATATAATTACGGGCGGGCCGATCCTAGTATGATATAGAAAAAAATTCATAAATTACCTCAACTAAATTTCGCTAAGCTTTTTAATATCCAAAGTTTTTCATTACACAACTAATTACCTAAACTAATCTGTTTGCACACTTTAACTCACAAACTTTTAAGACTATGCCTATTTTAATATTGAAGCTATGTTTGTTGAATCAAAATATTAATAAGTTTCAAATATTTTTTAAAAACATATCTAAAATTCACAAACAATTCTTAAAAAATTCTAGTTTTATTTTAAGTTTTAGAAATAAAAGTAACTAAATTATTCATGATCTTAATTTTTGTGACAAAATTTTTAATTTTTAAATATCAAATTTAGTTTGTGTTTAGAAATAGAAAAAAATTCCTTTTCTCCTTCAAAATTATTATTATTTTCTAAATTTAATTTTTTTTTCCATAACTTAGTTACTCTCTTTCCTAAACAATAAAATAAAAGGATAAATTTTAAGATTTTTCTTAGATTTGGAGATTTAAGAAAAATTTCTGAAACTTATTAATATTTTTGATAAAATAAACACATTTTGAGTATTAAAATGACACCTTTTATAAAAGTTTGTGTATTAAAATGAGTAAAATAATTAGTTTAGGTACTTAGTTGGGTAATGAAAAAATATGGGTTTTAAAAAGGTTAACAAAATTTAGTTGAATTAATTTTATGGAATTTTACCTATAATATATAATCTAGTTTCGTCAACTTGAGTCTGATTACATCGTTGTAGTTTTAAAAATATTGTTGTCAACAAGTTTTTTCTTCTCTTATTTTACAAACAATCACTACCAAATTCGTAGTGTGAGTTTTAGGATACACATTTTGACGTCATCTGAAGGGGGAGGGGGATAAACAAAAACATTCTTGCTAAGAACACGGTTTAAGGTTCATAAGCACGATGGATCCCTCGCTCACGACTCCCATTTCCACCAAACCACAGATCAATTATATCAATCTCCCTAGATCTGACATGAGAAACAAAACCGATATATTGCCCACAGAGACTGGCAAGCCGATTTAACTTGTAGAGCAAGCCTTCCTCAGATGGCATCAACACCCTTAAACACCTCGGGGACATTAATTTTCGATTTTCAAAAATCATGGAAATGATCCTAGAGCTCGGACCTTTACACCGAGACCGATATCTCCCTTGCTGATAGCTCATACTCGGGAAGAAATGGACGACCTGTGAAATATTCTCACCATTCTTATCAAAAGTCCCATAGGCAAGAATTCGCTTAGAGAACTGTAGTTAGTCGCCTAGAGCAAAAAGGGATCTCGCAGCGCATCAAGTAGAAGTGCACGAGTCGAAGTGATCAAGTGTTTGAGGAACCGATCTGAAGTTTTAGATCATATCCCCACATATCAAGCACAATCATACCACCGAGGAACTCTCAATACTCCTAAGTTTCATAGCATCAGATCTGTATGTTTCGAGGTCGGAGGAACATCAGGGACGGCGCCTCGATCTGGAACAATTCACCATAGCCTGAGCTTTAGGGGTTGGACGAAGTCCAAACAAGATATCCCAAACACGAAAGCCCACTAGTTCGTGTTCCAATTAAGTTAACTTAGCACGACCCGAACAACGACGACGCGAGAGTTTCCAAAGCTTTCAAACCCTTGGAGATTAAAGATGAAGTTGGTGACCGTTGGTATCCTCTCCGTGATCACTCTTCACCGCCAAGGATCAAAATTTCCAGAGACCTCCACATGAAGAAAACCTCCTTCTTCTTCGACTACTCCTCCTCTCTTGCAGGTTGCCTTGGTTTATGACAGGAACTCCAAATCACTAACTTCTTTGACCGCCAAAGAGCTTGAAGGATGAGAGTTGAGACTAGCTTGGGGAAAAGTATTTGTAAATTTTGATTTGATTTTTTATCGGTTCCATTCGAAAATTAAAAATTTCGGATATTCGTTACTTGACGAAACAAATGATATACTAATATACAATATCTGTAAGAAAGAAAGCAAATCCTAAATAGTGATATTTGTAGGAACGGATATCTAATCTGAGAAGTTACATACCTATATACTAGGTGATTTTCCTGTGCTCATGTACATGTATAAATACTTATAAATTATTTAAATATATTATAATAGATAATTCATAATTTATTTTAGCTTTAAATGATTTTGCAATTTATATTGCAGCTAATATGTATGATTATTATTTTAGCTTAGTTTAGGTGATCATCAGCCCCCTTGGATGCCTTCAGCAAGCTCTCCGGCTAAGCTCTGGTGGACGGTCTTTAGGCGCTAGTCGGGTCTGTCTCGAGGTCATCCGGATACCAGGATCATAAAAAAATATGTATGATTTATTTTTTCCTACAGATTAAAATTTAATTTTTTTTATTTGCATTTAATTTGATTATCAAATTAGATTGTAAATATATTTAGTAAGATTATGTACAATTTAATATATGTTAATTTGATAATAAAATAGTAAAAATAAACTAAAGTGTTGATCGATTTAAAGTTACATAAATGAATATAACAACGATAGCCTTTTGAAACCTCATGCATATATATAAGTTATACAAAAAACTTAATTGAGATATTTGGTTAATATCTCTATAATATTATTTGTCTGTATTGATATGTTGAGTCATTTTATAATTTCTATGTATTGAGAGTATTACTATAAATAATAATATATTATTCTTAGTTAATTTTTGATTTTAAATAAAAGAACTAGATTTATCCAATTACTCATTTTATGGGTATATTTTATTACATATTTTCTTTAAATTAAGATACAACTATTTTTAATCTCTTTCAGCCAAATCTAATTATTTGTATTCATTGTATTAGTTTGGTTTGTCATCTTAAATTTGTAAGTATATTTTTGATTTTTTTAATAACTTGGTATATGTTAATTTCAAAAATAAAATTTTTAAAAGTAATGTGATGATCGGTACAAAGTTGCTTAAAAATATAAATGATAATTTTAAAATGAAAGAGTATTTTCTTTAGTTTAATATCAAGATTATTTTTGTAATTTTTCTTAATGAAATCACATCATATATCTAATTGTTTCCGTTTAAAACTTTAAAAATGTTTTCTTTATTATACATTTTATTTGGAAAATTTTAAAAAGCAAACTTCAATAAAAAGAAAAGAATTTTTTATTCATTAAAGATATCATATTTTATGTAACTTAAATTATGTTTTGTAATAATTTGACAAATATATTGATTCAAGTAAAATACATCTAACTTTTAAAATATGTATTATGTTGTTTAAGTTTGTTTTAAAAAGAAGATTAATTCTTTACTTCAAATTCAAGATTTTCATGTGAATATTTTTATAAATCACATTATATATAAAATCAATTTTCTTTTTTAAATTTTATAAATGTTCTTTATTATAAGGTTATCTTAAAAATATAAAGAAAATGGATACCTAAACCAAAAAGAAAAAAGAAAAAATAATAATTTTTAATAATGGAAATGAGATATATTTGATTCATTAAGAGCACCACTGTAATTAACAGCCGTTAGAATTAACGTGAACAAGCATAAAATTGTCTTGTCAAATAATATTATAGAGATACCTATATTTAAATAATTATATATATTATCTTTTCTGTAATTTTATAATAATTTTATTTATAAAATTGATTATTTTAGTTATTAAAATTTGAAAAAGTAAATAACTTTTTGGTAATAAAATATTATTATTTGAATTATTTTTTATTTGTGCAGATTGAATTAGATATCCTGTTAATAATATAATTTTTTCAGGATATCCGGACATCAAATATCCGGATAGCTGAATAGTTACGAATGGAATCAAATCAGATGATTGATTATTCGACGAAACGGATTGGATCATGAATACTTCAAAAAAATCCAGATATTTGATTCATGTCCATCCCTATTTGAGACGTCAGCCATAGTAGACCTTATTCTGCTTAATCTAAACTCAAATCCATTAAAGTTCTCCTACCATCTTGATTCACAACTATCAGTAAACTCCACACAAAACTCAATTTATTGGCCATAAGAAACATGGAAATTTATAGTCAAGTGAAAAGAAAAAGCAAAAATGATGAAAGGAGAGAAGGAGAAAATGGCTCATAACCATGTGATTTTCTCAACTGAAATTTGAATAAGGTGGTTATGACCAGCCTAGCCGGAAAACATAATCTGACCATAGTCATAATTTATTATCCGATTAAAGGAAACAAAAGTCTGCAACAGAAAAATAGAGCTACTAGTCAGAATAAAAATCTGATCAAAATCATAAATAAATCGAATGGATTAGGGTTCAGATTTCCCCTTGCATGTGGGTTTTGTTTTTGAAAATAATACAAAAATGACGTCGTTTTATCTAGTCAATGTTTTTTATAAAAAAAAATCCATTTTTCCAATTTTAAACCAAACCAATTTAATTTGCCATATGTCAGCCACATCATCGCCCAAAGCTAAATAAACTAAATTGATTCCGGTTTCAATGTAATCGACCACATTTCAATACTCCGTGTTTATAATTTAAAATTGTACTGATTCATGTTCTTTTACGCTTGATTAAATGTTCATGTATGAAAACAATTGAAGAGAAATTAATGGTGGAATTAGCCATTTTCCAGAGATATGGATATGTTTCTTATTATTAAAATCAAGAAAAATATTAATAGGGAAGAAAGAAAACGAGTAAATTTCTTATTTGAGAGATTTTGAGATTCCATGAGAACTTTAGTGTCCAAATGTTATTTTTGTACTGGCTGCATTTTGAAAACTAAACTAAATTTATATAAGTAAATAAGTTTTATTAAAAATAGAATATTTTACTGCAGTAGTACTCAAATTGGATCAGTGATCAATGTGGGTTGTTATCGATGGTTTTGTCCTAAATTATGTTTTACATAACTTAACGGAATAATTGCCACCAAAACAATCTATTTCTGTATCATAACTTTCATAGAGTTTAATTTTGTATAAAGTTACACTTTCATTCTATATACTCCCTCCGTTTCGTTATAATTATCACTTAGACACTTTTCACACATATTAAAAAATGATTGAAATGTATTTATGTTCTCATTAATTACATCTAATTGAGCAATAATATTTGAGATAAACAAGTTCATTTATAGATCAATGCATTTTACAATTAATATTCAGCTGAAAGTAAATAAAAGTTGTATTAGAAATCTAAAACGACACTTTTTATGTAATAAGAAAAAAAAACCTAAAATGACACTCTTCAAGAAACATAGGGAGTATCTATCATTTAAAAGTTAAATACTAGTTTCCCATAATAATAAATTTTGAAACTTGTTCTCTAATATAATGGTCTAATCAATTTACACGTAAGCCTAGTTAATATAATGGTTTACCATAAACCAAACATACTTAACCAGATAAATCCTAAACTATTTTAAATCTGACCGAACATGATTTCAGACCACATTAAATCTGAATTTAACCATTTCACCTTTTGACAGCTTCTTCTTCACCCCAAAAATACATGTTAGCTTTTTGTTGGTTAATGGTGGTATGAAACTTGACATGAAGTATATAAAAATGGAACTTTTGATTACCCGTCCTCTTTATTTTCCTTCTTCTGATTCAACCATACCACGTTTTGTCTACTACCTCTTTGAGCCGCGTTCTTTGAAAGTAGACCAAAGAACTCGAATTCACAACATTACCAGAAATCCAGACGTAGTTTGTTAATGAATGAATGAAGTCTTATATGATATTTGGATATATAATTAACTAATATATAAAGAGTTAAGTTCAACCCACTCATCTCCAATTGGTTCTAACTTCTAAGTTGAAAGGCTATGATAAATTCAAATTTCATATGGTATCAAAACCGCACAATGATAGGCGATAGCTCCCGCAGTTGCCATGCATGAGTGTGAGGGTGTGTTTTAATAAATGAACTAGATTGATGTGCGGGTAGATTTTTATTTTATAAATATATAACAGATATCATCGTAAAACTTTCAAAGATATAATTTACATTTTAGTGTTATATATTGTATAAATCTATAATGTTATTGGTTATGTTTCTTATTTGATATTATTAATGTATAATGATTTGTTTATACATTTTACTTTATTATTAATTTTTATTATATATTAATATATTTTCGAGTTTGGTAAAATAAATTCATAGTATGAAATAAACAAATTTAGAATCTTCTTCATTTTTTTCTAATTTTTACAGACTGAATACAATACATTTTAAAATGTTATTTAGTTATACTATAGAACTTATATATTTCTATGTTATTTATTTTAGTATATTGTGGGATTTTATAAGTAAATAGATTATAATAATACTATATTATTAATTATGAAATCAATTGCTGCATTAGTTTAAAAATATTTTAAAATTTTATTAAGATTTTGTTAGATTTTTTCGACATATTTTGTTATAAGTAAAAATAAAATTTGAATTTACAATTAAAATTTATTTATTAATATCTATATAATTTCTAAGATTTTAAAGAAATGCTATATATTAAATAGACTAACTTAAATAATCAAATAGATGTAATTAATGGAATAGACCTAGTATGAATTGTTTATGGTATTTCTTATAATAAAGAAGATATAAAATATAATTATAAAATTTGAAAAATAGCATACACTTTTGTTTTATTTTGTTTTATAATAAAATCTTATTTAAATTAATGTAATATTTTATATATTATTAATTACGAAATTAATCAATGGTATTAATTTAAATAAAATGTTTTTAATTTTTAGATATATTTTGTTAGATTTTTTCTCAACATTTTGTTATAGCTAAAACTAAAATTTAAATTTACAGTTAAATTTATTTATTATTAATATCTTTATATATTTAATATATTAATGTAAATAATTAAATAAATATAATTAATGGAATAGACCTAATAAGGCTAGTATGACTTTTTTATGATAGATAAAATGGTACTTCTCTTTTAATAGAGAAGATAGAGTCCCACGTTAGTAATTAGAAAAAGAATTAACTAATACTTCATATGTTTCATATTAAGTGTTACTTAAGTATTTTTTTTCTTGATACATAAAAAATATCGTTCTATAATTCTAATGCAATTTATACTTACTTTTACCTCAATTCTAACTGTACAATGCATTGATTTTATGAAGAAAATTATTTATCTAAAATGCTATTGGTTAAATAGATGACATTAATAAAAACATAAATACATTTCAATCAATTTCTTAATATGTGTGAAAAATGTTTAAGTAGTATTCTTTGTGAAACGGAGAAAGTATATAAAGAGTCAATCCACTTATCGCTGCTGACTGGTTTTAAGCTGAAATCTCATGATAAATCCGAATTCAACGTACGTAGAAAGACACCCCGGGAATTTAGAAAACTAAGCATTGGAGAATAGCTAGTGAGAGGAAAGGCTTGAAGAAATCAGTTGTCGTCGGTGTTGAAGCCATTGTTCAACTCTGAGAGAGAAATCTCAAAGTCGAGAAGATAAACAGAGTGATCAGCACACATAGAATAAAACACAAAAATCACACACAAAAACATATGAACTAGAGATCAGCCATTTTTATGGATGAATAAAAAATTAAGTGTGGAGGTGAGCTGGCTGAAATAAGATTTGATTTGGTTAGATCAGGTTGGGTCAGGATTTTTTGTGGTCAGGATTTTAATTGTGTTTATTTGGTTAAATGTGTTTTGATATAAATTAAACCAACTTTAATTCAGATTTATGTGCAAATTAACTTTAAACTATAATTTGAAACTGGACTAATATGCATGGGTAAATTAGTTTTTAATTTTAAAATAATAGATAACTAAAATGAGAGCTTAACTTGGTGTCGAAGTAGTGCTATATGAAAAGTTCTTATAGGGAAGTTGATCATTAAACCTAGCAAAACAGGTAGGCATCTTACACATCATATACATATGTCGTGGAACTAGCTCATAAGGAAGGGGATCACATGACCCATATGATTTCTTCTAAAAATAAAATTTACTTATATTTTCTTTCTAAAATCTGATAAAATATCAAGTAAATAACTTATTGACCCCTCCCCCAAAAAAAAAAAAAAAAAATTCAGCCACTGGATGTAATCTTTAAATTTGTTATTTTATATATTGTTATTAGGTTCCTTTATGTAATATAGGAATATATTAATATAGTACAAAGGAAAAAATACTGAAGATATTGAAAACAAATAGCAAATCGTAAAATTAGATTTTTCATATCTAATCGATTTATCAAAAACATAGTTATATATAATCTGAAATAAAATTTACCATGCTCTGCTTTTTTTTATGTCAAAAACTTCATTCTATTACTAAAACTTGAGGTGGCCTGAGTCAAAAAAGTCATTCTATTACTAAAACTTGAGGTGGTCTGAGTAACCAAACCGGAATAGAACAATCAATAAAATGTAACTCCCTATGGAAAGATCTCGCAGGCTTTGCTAAAAAGTCTGAAATCTGATTGCACGCTCGTGGAACGTGAATGATGTTGAAATCCGGGAAGAATATCTGTAGCGTCTCTATCCTCTCCAATTCTGTCGCAAAACTTGGCCAAGCATGAAGTTTCTTTATTATTGCAATCAGCTCCTTAAAGTCTGTCTCATAAGTTTGGCATGGTGAATGTTAAAGCATGTTCTCTATTGCCCACCGTAGTATTTCTACTTCCAAATAAAAGGCTGATTCACGTCGAGTGAAGTTTCTTGTCCCCATAAGTTGAATATTCCCCCCCCCCCCCCCACCCTCCCTACTGTTCATCCAGACCCATCCACAACCATTAAAGTGAGCAGATGCTGTCCAAGACCCATCTAACAAGCAAATATTACCCAAACCTATAACTTGGGGTTCCTCAGTATTGTTATCTTGTATCACTGGTTGTACCACTTGGTTCGTATCAAACCATGCTTTGCATTTGCTTTCTACATGTCGAACTAGCTCCAAAGGATCTCTGTTTATCCCTCTGAAGAGTTTGTCATTCTTAACCTTCCAAATATATCAGATTATCCAGTGATAAGGATCCTTGTCTTGTTCTGGCTCGATAATGATGTTTTTCCTCCATAATAGGTAATTCATATTTGTGTAGACGCTTGGTATTGGAAATATATCTGGACTTATTGGAATTCATGATAGGGACCAAACTTGTAAAGCTGGCGGACATTCGAAAATGGCATGGGTTACGGATTCTTCTAGTTCTCCACATCTTGGGCAGTAGTTATCACACCTCATATTGCGTCTTGCTAAGTTTTTCGTTACTGCTACATGACCAGTTAACAATTGCTATATAAAATGACATATCTTCTTAGACGCCTTTAACTTCCAAGCAAAGGCTTGAAACTTCGTGATACTCGGCTCCAATACTTCCTTTCCATCATGTCTTTAATAAATTCTGAGCCACCCAATATCCAGATTTAACCGTATATGGACCATTCTTTGTATATTTTCAACAGAATGTATCATGACGGTGAGTTGAGCTTATGGCCAAACTTCATATAAGTGGTATGTCATCAAAATTGACATAGTTCTTCAAAGACCAACATTCCAATCCTTCGATAACTGGTTAATGAGATCGATGACTCTCATATTAGAATGCATAAATGGTGCTACATAGATAGCTGGTCTCGCATAGATCGTTGGAATCCATAGATCCTCTCCCACCTTGAATTATGCTTCTTATATATCAATAAAATGCATCTCTTAGAGTTTAAATGAATACTTTAATAGAAGTTTATTACGACAGAGTTGGATTTATATAACTTAGCATACAATATAAAATAAATCAAGATAAATTAATTGCATATACATTTTGGCCCACACTGCCACACATACTCGTTTTTGACTAGACGATATGCGTGACATCAATTGGAATGGAGCAATAAAGTTACTTCACGCTTTAAATATCTAAATGAGACACCCTAATCCTTAAAGCCACGTGTTATAGTAGTAGCCGAAAATACTAAAAAAGGAAACAAAAGCAAAAATTAATTATAATTAGAGACCCCCACTATTTGAAAAGGTTCTTTGAAAAGAGTACAAGCAACACCAAACCCATTTTTACGTAGAAGCAATCTCTCTCTCTCATCCTATAAACACTCGAGAAAAATACTTTCAACAAACCATATTCAAGAACAACCAACAACTAAAAAGCTAAAAATTTACCTGAAGAATATCAAAATGTCGACAACATTCAAATCGATAAGAGACCGGACATATTCAGGTGTAGGAGACCTCATCAGGCTCCTCCCCACAGGAACAGTCTTCTTGTTCCAGTTCTTGAACCCTGTCCTAACCAACAATGGACATTGCCTCCTAATCAACAAATACTTAACCGGAGCTCTTATCGTTATCTGCGCCTTCTCTTGCTGCTTCACTTGCTTCACTGATAGTTACCGAACAAGGGACGGCTACGTTCACTATGGAGTCGCCACCATGAAGGGTCTCTGGCCAGATTCATCTTCGAAAGATTTGTTTTCGTATCGGCTTAGAGTTGGAGATTTCGTTCATGCTTTCTTTACTCTTATTGTTTTCAGTGTTATTTCGTTGTTGGATGCTAATACTGTTAACTGTTTCTATCCTGGCTTTGGTTCCACCGGGAAGATTTTTCTAATGGTTTTGCCTCCGGTGATTGGAGTTATCTCCGGCATCATCTTCACCGTGTTCCCTAGTAAACGTCACGGAATTGGGAATCCCTCGGAGAACAACGATGACAAGGCTTCCGAGCTAGAGAAGTGATATGATTTCCACTATTATATATATGCATAATAAAATGAAATGATCAATATTAAGATTGTGTAAGTTATACATGAATGGTCACTGTAATGTTTTGTTTATTTATTTTCTTGTGATTTGTTATTTATGTTTGTGAGTGCTGAATTATATGTTCATATGTTTATTTATGTTTGTTTGTGATCATATGTTCTGTGTTTTCTTAACGATTTTTTTTTTCAATTTTTTTGTTGATGAAACTCAAAGTAATAACATATCTTACAGTGTTAATCTTTTTATTCTATTAGTGAACAAGCATCATTTAATTAACAGATGTTTCGGATTTAGAAGACATGCATATGCATGCACACAATTCCAAAACATCCTTATATTTTAAAAGAAGGCAGTATAGGGAAAAAAATAGTGGTTGATTAGAATATGTCTAAAGGAATGGCAATGGAGTAGAAACACGATAAAGAGTGAATTTTAATATTTTGAAGTTTAATATCCTTTAAGTCATTCATTCTAATTATTTTTATCTATTATAAGGATATGTAGTAGATTTATATGAAACATGGATGGTGGATGTCGTGAACTAAAAAGCTAGTCTAACAGATTAATTAAAAATAAGACTAGTTTAACAGAACCTTCTAACCTTTTCGTTCTTAGCATCAATAATTAAATAATACGACCGAGAAAACATTGTTTTTTGTGTTCTAGAACAAGCTGATCCTAGTGTTCTTAATGTTTCAAGCTGTAACAAGTCACTAAAGCTGGCAGAAAAAATAAACTCCTTCTCTAGTGGGGCAGTAGGGAGCCATTCGTGAATTCAGGTCATCTATGTCACATGAATTAGGTGCTTCACAAAGTATTCAAAACTCGCAAGCTTATATACTGAGTACAATACACGTATATAAATAAGTGTATTTCAGTAGAATTGTCTATTTAGTTTGCATTATTTTAAATAAATTTATTAAACAAATAAATGTATTTAAGTGGTAATATTTTGTATTATTTGTCGTTTTCATAGTAAGTAATATTTTATTATTAATTTTTATTTCAACTTCTAAAAAATAAAAACTAAAAAAAATTATGATTCAAGTTTTTCTAAAAAAACTAAGATTACAGAAAAATCAAAAACCAAAAATTTTAAAGAAATATTTTATTAATTTTTTAAACAAAGATCAACAGTAAAAAACAAAAATCGCCGTTTTGGTTTTTGCGAAGAACTAAAATCTATTACAAAATCAAAAACCAAAAAGTAAAAATTAAAAATTTAAATCCAAAAAGTAAGAGCCAAAAACTAAAATCTAAAAATCAAACAATCATCACCTGTTGTTCCTTAGAAGAGTACTTTTTTTGTTTGATAACTCCTTCGAAGAGTACTTCTGATCACCATATACAGTAAAGCCGATTTAGTTATAACCAAGGATCGATCTCGTGGTAGCTTCAAACATTCACCCAAAGTAAAGCGGAAAAGATGCATGGAAATTAGGAAATCTTATGTCTTCATAAAGTTTGGCTAATGAAGTTATAGATAGACACACACCAAGTAAGGAACTCTAGTTTATATGGTAACGTTTTATTCATACTAGAAGATGCCATACACTATACAGTGGTTAAAAGAACTAAGTAAATGTTTTAAGCACACAATCGTTTTCTTTAGTTATATTCTACAACAAATCTTGACCAACATCACAACAATTTAGAAAAAAGAGAAGCAACACGTCTCATGCAGAGTCAGAACCCTTCTTGGTCTCCTCCTCCTCACCAACTGGAGCGTAACCGATTCCATTCCGTTTACTCGGAAATATAGCGAAGATAGCAGCCGAGGCAACGCCCACAGCCGGAGGCAAAGCCATGATCAAAGTCTTCTGCGTTTCCCTAAACCGAGGATAAAAGCAGCTTGCGGTATTAGCATCAAGCAACACCAAAGTCCCAAACACAGCCACCACGAAAACCGCATGAACAAAATCCGCAATCCTAAGCTTGTACTTAGACAAATCCACGGATCCTGGATCCGCGTAAGTCCAGAGACCCGTCTTGGTGACTATACCATACTTTCTTGATCCATCGGTGCCTTTGAAACTATCGGTGAAACATGAAAACACGCAAGAAAAGCTGCAAAGAGCGACTAGAATGCTTGACATGACCTTATTAGCTGTGGAACATTCACCGTCGTTTGTGAGGACAGGGTTGAGTAATAGGTAGATGAATAGCGTTCCTGTTGGGAGAAGCTTTATGAGACTCTCTAGGCCTGTGAGGGATTTGTTTGCCATTAATTTAGATGAAACTGGAGAGTTTGTTTTAGGAATTAGCAAAGAAGAAGCTTCGGACATAGGCTGGAATTTTGAGTTAGATATGTATGAAATTATTATGAAGTGTGTTCTTGGTTTAATGCGTATTTATAGAAGAACTAGCGATGGTATAACCCATTGATCCGGTCCGGATGTTGGGTTTAGGACCAAAGAAAAAACTAGTCACGAACTTGACCAAGTCAAATTATCAGGTTTGTATATAAGTCTACACACGAAGACGTAATAATGCTGAAATAGTTGATTGTTATTTCCCTAAAAAGTAAAGGAGAGAGGAGAGTAATTAAATTTTGGACCTAAAGGAGAAGAAATTTTCAAGGATGATGCACGCATGGTACGGAATCTAAATAGAAGTTTCTTTTGTGTTCGAAAAGTTGGTAAGACTATCGGGTTATAGCTTGAGCTCGACTTAACACGGTTAGCAAAAAGTCATGTTATTTACGACGAAGATGGTTTTTTTTTTGGGTGGGGGTGGGGGCGGCGGGGGAGTTGAAAAAAATTTTGTTTACCAAATCTATTTTCAAGTTTTTTCATTTGCATCAACATTTTGTATGCATGTTAAATTATGTGTATTTTTGTATGGAACTACTACACTTGAGAGGTTTTTTTTTTCAAAACTATATATTTACAAAAACTGTAAATGCATCCGTAAGAAATAGTATTTATTGCGTTTAAAATTATATTGAAAATTAGTTTACAAAAAAAAAAAAATTATATTGAAAATTATGTACTATATCTAAACTTTCACATGTGCGTAATCACAAAACATCAAAATGCAAAGAAGTTTTTCAATGCGTTCTGCGTTTATATTTCTAATTTGTAAATATTGCTTGATAAAATAAAACTAACATAATGTATAAACATACTATCTTAACGTATTAAAAGCATACAAATATGCATTATTCTACATATTTCCTCTGTAATTTGACCGTAAAAGAATATTTATGCTAAAATTTCTTCCGCTTGCGCGCCTTTAGATATCAAATTATTTTAATTCTACTATATAAAAAGGACTAAATTCAAGGTTTTTGGGACTATCCACCTCAGCCAAAATATTCTCATCCAAAAAGAATTAGAAATAGATGTCATTTAGAAGATAATTAACTAACATACGACTTTTGATATTTCTAAAAATTTCAAATTTGTAACTGCTAATTTATTAATAGAATCATATATCTATATTGAATTATGTTCTATTTTTAATCGTTAGACTTCAAGGATAAATAAATTATTAATTTATAATATATATAGTTTATAACTTTATATTGTAGTTATAGATAAAGAGAAAATAACCGGGGAGGGTGAAGAAGCTCATGTATAATTATGTAATTAAAATGGTAAAATGGTGTGTATGATGAGGTGAATCTAAGAAAATTTATTGTACAAATTATGGTGCTTTCTTCGTCCACTATAATGATTTAAAATAAAATATATATTCACATAAATAAGTCAATATTTGTTGTTTTTTTTTGGTAAGATGTTAAGATTATCATTTTCTGAAAGGTTACACTGTTGTTTTTAAACAACTTATTACATCAAGGAAACAAAAACAACCAACAACAACTCAAGGTAAAAAAAGTTTTAAGGAAGTCTTATACAAGAAAGATAAAAAGAAGTAGAGAAGAGGAGAAAGAAGAACTTGCCGGGTAAGAGAGGAGACGGTCACGCATCATACGGTCGAGAGAGGCAAGGATGACTGATGAAGGTGAGGAGACAGCTGTGAACACACGAGCATTACGCTCTTTCCACAGCAGGTAGATGGCTGACTGAAAGTAGAGCTTGATGACTGGAGTATCATGCGAATCTGCGTTGACGCGAGGTTGATTGATCCAGGCTGGAACATAGTGTAGATCAGCCGGAGGAGAAATCCAAACTTCAACAGCAAAAAGCTCTTATATCAAGCAAGAGAAAGAGCACTCAAAGAAGAGATGATGGTGAGTCTCTATTTCCAGATTACAAAGGACGCACGTTCCTGAGACATTTAACCCCCAACGCCTCAAGCGATCCTTGGTTTGCAGTCTTCTCCGCAAAGCCAGCCATGATATAAACGTATTACGTGGAATATGTTCCTTGAACCAAATAGTCTTGTGCCAATATTTGTTGTTGATAGTGTTTATATTCTTTTCTGACATTAGTATCCATATTGTTTAGTAAACTGATCCAAAGAGATTAGTTTGTGGAGCTAACCAAACGAGGATTATAGTGTTTACTTTGAAAAAAGTAATAGGTTGAATGACAGATGGCGTGCGTGCTTTTTCACATGGAAATCTGCACATACATTAAAATTGTAAGATTTGAATCATAGAAAAAAATATAGTGTATATGACTGAAGTTGGGCCATTTCGAAACTAAAGATGGCTAAAATTCTTCTTTTTCAAAATGCATAGATGTGAATCTTATATGAATAGAGTTCTCCATTGCTTATAGCAGTGTAATAAACTTCGTGTGTAAAGGAGAAAAAATGTTATATAAGTGAAAACAAAAATTATGATTTTTTTTTTCTTGTGCCTATAGGCTCTTCGCAATTTGAAGAAGAAAAAACATATTGTGTGAAAAATTTTGGTTCGGTCAAATTTTATCCAGTTGTTTATAAAACTGTTGTTATCTGATTTATGTAATTTTTCAGTGTTGATTTAAAAGCTCAAAAACCCATCTCTATTGACTTTTTGATATTTTTTTCTGTGATTTGAATTTAAAAAGAGATAAAACTTTCGATAAGTTATGTAAACTCATAACAAGTATTTAGCTTTAGAAAACATTTACATGTTTCAAACTTATAATATATACATATATAATGTTTAAAATTATGCATATAAAACCTGTGTAAAATGTGCCTGAATATGTTTCTCTTTTTTAATGTGTTAATCGTACTATATATAACATTATTTAAAAATTTTAAAAAGTTTATGTCACATACAAAAAACCATCAATAAAAAAAGATAATTCTCCATCTACAACAAGAAAAATGAAAAATTATAAACATATAAAATTAAATTAAGAAAAACTAACATTGGAAAAACAAGAAGTTAATGTAAAAGAAAAAAACTGACAAATAATATTATAAATAAAATAAATTTATAAGACACAATCCGCGCTAAGCGCGGAAAAAATCTCTAGTTTACCATAATAACATAAATAAATAAATAACATGGTAAATGTCGACCTATTCCTTAAATAATAACAACATATAACGTTTTGATTATGTGTTTGAGTTTCATATGTCAAAATGGATTGATTTCACAGTATTTGTGTGTTTCAGAATAACTAAATATAACATTCTAACATCTAAAACGCATTTACCCTTTTGTTTTTGTTAAATTTGGGGTGTTCCAGGTCGAAATCCAGACTAATCCGTAGGGATTAACTCAACCGTGATATGTAAATCCGGTTGTTTATCTGAGAGTTGGAGATCCACGTCGTCTAATCACATATAGAGCTAGTCAGTGGCAGGGCTGGTCCTGGACAAAGCCGGATGAAACATTCGTTTAGGATCCCCAAACTTTTTAAAAGAGAATACATATACATAGGCTCCCAAACTTTTTAAAAAAACCCTCAAATTTTCTTACAATGAAATCTTTACAAAAATCACCTAAGG
Source organism: Brassica napus (assembly GCF_020379485.1). Taxonomy (NCBI): domain Eukaryota; kingdom Viridiplantae; phylum Streptophyta; class Magnoliopsida; order Brassicales; family Brassicaceae; genus Brassica; species Brassica napus. The sequence continues at coordinate 38,707,846 of NC_063444.1, forward strand.
TTCCCAAAATCTCGGAACCAGCCCTGGTCAGTGGTGGAGGTAAGGTGTTAGCAGGTGGGTCAATTGACGCAGGTGGATTTGGTATTAAAAAAATGTTTACTTGTATGATTGCGTAAAAATTAGGTAAATTTTGTGTATTTTAGCTAAATGATCCATGTAATATATGCTAATTTTGAAATTGATCCCTCTAAAATTTTTTCTTACCTCTGCCACTGGAGCTAGTAATTTTACACTGGAAAGAAATCGATCTCTTACATGGACCAACAAGATAACTCATTATAGACCACTACGATGCAATTCATTTTACTTGTAAAAGACATACATACACAAAACAGAATCAACAGCTCATTTATTTTACTTGTGTAAATTGAACATAACCTGAAATTGGCCTTGAATCAACAGATGGACTATGTCGCCATGCATGTTCACCTTGTATTTATTTGGGTAAAAATAAATCATAATTGGCTGCTGCTACAGCGACTTATATTTAGAATTCTACATTTTAAAACCGATTTTGGCTATCGGCAATGCTTTTCTAATATTTAATTGCTTGGAGATAGGGGTGAACTCTTGACTTTTTGCGTATAATTAATTGCTAAAAACTACTCTCTTTTTCTCTTCCTAAAAGATCTATATTTTAGTTTTTTTCACACATTTTAATAAAACACATTAAATTTATATTTTTTTGTGTTTATCTCCTTTCCACAATTTTAAACCAATAAAAAATCAATTAGTGCAATTAAGATTTTTGAAGTTCGTAATTAGTTAATAAAACATGTATTAAAAATGCAAAAATGAATTTTTTGAAAACAAAATTTTTCTCTAGAATATATATCTTCATGGAGGAAGTAATCAGGAAACACAGTTGAAGTTTTATACGGAAATAATGTCAGATTAATAGTAAGATTTGAATGGCCCATTAGTGATGGAGCAGCCCTCGTAGACAATGGACCCATGCATTGTCAAGAAAGATCCATTAATCATCTTGATTAGTTGGTATAATAAATTGTGTGCCATTGGTTTAAACGCATCGTATGTTCTTGCATGTCCCATTCACCATGTGCGAGGCGTGTTGAAATGATATATACCCAAATGTTTAGAAATACAGTGATACTAATATAATACTACTATTGTTTAATTTGGCTTGACGTGTTGGAAGTGTCATTGAAAAATATATTATTTAAGGAAGAATGCGACATTTACTATGCATGGGAAAATAGATAAGAATGGTGTATGGGTATGGTTGTGAAAGTATATATTTAGAATGACGAAAAACACAGAAACGTGACAAATGAATATGTAGTGGTTAAAAAGATGAGAATGATGTGCTTAAGAGTTAAGATAGAGCAAAAATAAATTAAGCCTCACATAAAAATTATACAGATTATGAGCCATTGCAGTTACCCTAAGCTGGTTTCGAAATACATGAATCTTGAAAACAAAAATAGCTCGCGTTGATTTCCGGGTTGGTCTGCTTATGTGGCCATAGATTAGGCTGTATACCAATCGCTTAACCTCTGTTGTCCCTACATACAAAACAGACATTGCTGAGACGTAAAAGGGTTAAACTAGAGAGGGTTGGAAGAAATCTAGACAGAGGGATTTTTGGGGAATTAAATAATGAAATTTAAACCGGTGATTAATTTCTATTCAATAGTTATGTGTATGGTTCATAACTCAAAATAATGATAACAATACTGTGTTTTTGTGATATATATGTTAAAGAGGATACAAGAATATAAACTGCATTTTAGTTAGTTCTCCACCACATAATTGGATTAGATAGGCTGTAGAAATTAGATATTGTGTTTTGTTGGGCTGTGGGCAACATTACAAAATGTTAGGCCTATATATGGAGTTCAAAGTCACAATGCACTTGATAAACTCATTACGTTACGATTTTGTGAGACATCACTGTAATTAAACTAACCAGTCAATGTTTTATTATAATATAAACAAATACTAGCCGGACAAGATCAACCAAGATCAATCAAATTAATATTAAAATAATTCTCCCAAAGATATGCTATTTGAAGATACATTGAATGCAGTGCATATAATATTCACGTTCATCAGGTGTACAGTGATTATAAATTCGAAGAAAAGAAAGTATTTTTAAATAATAAGAAAAAGACAAAGAGAGAAGTATCAATGCATCTTATGTCTTTATCACATCTGCGGAAAAGAGAACGAGGAGAAACGCAAAATAAGAGAAAAAGAGGCTCGGATGGTTAGACAGTTGACAGCTCGACCAACTTCCATTTTTAAAGTTGATTTATTCGGTGGATTCTTCTCCCACATCAAAACTAAAACTGTAACAATAAAATACAATTTTCTTTAAAATATATAATATATGGGTTTTTGATACGGAGGATTTGGTGCTCATCTTTTAAGTACTGAGGATTTGGTACACAATTTCATCCTCCATTATTGGCAGAGAGAAACAGAGAACAAAAAATATAAAACAAGATGGAGTTGGTTCAGATGCAGAAGAGTTTACAAGATTACACTAAATCACTCTTCTTGGATGTAAGTTTCTGTTATAGTCATTTCTTGTTGGAAATAGAATACGAAGGTTGGTTGTTCAAAAAAAAAAAAGAATATGAAGATTGAAGAAAGTGTTTTAGGAGTTATACAAAAACTGGAGTTTATGGTTAGAATTTAGAATTAATCGCTGTCCAGAAACTAAGGAAAGCTTTTGTAGTTTCTTTGGTAAGCACGAGTGTACGTTTGATTATGTAAATTTATAGTTTCTAATTATGGAAAGTTAAGTAAAAAAATTATGGAAAGTCTTGTTTTTGTATAAAAGGGGGTTTTGGACAGCCAGTTCTTGCAGCTGCAACAATTACAAGATGAAAGCAATCCAGATTTTGTTTCACAAGTTGTCACTCTCTTTTTCCAAGATTCTGACAGGATCCTCAATGATCTCTCACTGTCCCTGTAAGTAAATTCATTACACACGCTCTCTATCTTTCTCCTTAATCTTCCTCTTCTCTTTCTGTCTAGAATTTGTGTTTTCACTCGTCTTATTGCTTTCGCAGAGATCAACAAGTTGTAGACTTCAAAAAAGTTGATCCTCATGTTCATCAACTCAAAGGTAGCAGCTCCAGGTAACAATCAGAAAATATCAACAATATTTGGCTCTTCCATGCAAATGTATTTATGCACTTTGAGATCCTGAAATGTGTACATTAAGATTTTGACCGTGTGATGTTCCCAACAAACAGTATAGGAGCACAGAGAGTTAAGAATGCTTGTGTTGTCTTCCGCAGCTTCTGCGAGCAACAAAACGTTGAAGGGTGAGTTTGATCGAATATGTTCCATTATTTTTTGTCTGTTTGATTTTAATATCTGATTATGAAAATCTCAGATGTCATAGATGTTTGCAACAAGTAAAGAAAGAATACTATCTTGTGAAGAACAGGCTAGAGACTCTGTTCAAGGTGAGGACTATGTACTATACCTTTATAATTCATTAAATTTAGCATATTTGATTCATATTTATTTCATTTTGGTTGTTATTAACGAATCTACGCAGCTCGAGCAACAGATTGTAGCCTCTGGTGGAATGATCCCAGCCATGGAACTCGGATTTTGAGTGGACTCATCGTCATATCACCTTTCTATATATGGTTATTTCAGTTGGAGCTCTCTTCTTCTTTTGCGTTACTATCCAAAAAGATTGTTCTTACGTGAACTTCTTCTTTGTGTTGTAGGATGAATGAAACATGATTTATTGTCTAAACATGATTAATAATTCAAGAAATCAAGCAATCACAAAAGAGAATGATCTTTCACTCCAAAGTGGTCTTTTTTTTATAGATAATATTATCTCCTAATTTTTAGGTCTAAAATGTATATATAAAATTTTTAAAAACGAGTGGGCCTATTAACAAATCTCAAAAAGGTCCATAAAATAAATAAAACTCGACCAATCAAAGTGTGGGAGCGGCTTCCTCATCCCGCTCCGAACACCCGCTCCATGGATCGTGTTGGAAAATGCGCGCGGGTCAGTGATGTCGCAGCAGAAGCCCGCTCCAGCTCACGCTCATGGTACGGCGACTTCACAACCCGTTGTGCGTTGCCCGCTCCAGCACTTGTGATGATTCGAAGCTGGAACGAACGGTTAGGCTTTGTCGCTCCATACAGCGACCGCCGCAACCCGCTCCATGATCTCGCTCTCAAGCTCGTCGTGCTTATTAGAATAGGTGGTTAACAATTGGTTTGGTTTCCTTTCGCCTACCAATGGTTTAGCTTAACCGGTTGTATATATATGTATTGTACAACACAATGTAACGTTAACTTGAGAATATACATTTTTCTATTCACTCTAACAAACTTTCCTCTATCATCTTCTTCGTCTCTTTCATCTCGATCTCAAGTTCTAATATGGTATCAGAGCAGTAAAGTCCTCGCTTTCTGCTTCGTTTTCTCGGAAAATCTTTCCGTTCTTCATTCTAGAGCTCGGAATCCTCTATTGATTGGTGTATCTCATGAGTACATCACTTTCGATTATCGTCTTCGTGGATTCTCTGCTTCGGGAGATTTTTGCGATCTATCTGTTCGTCTCATCGTTCATTGGAGTATTGATTCGCTACAATTCCTGCTGATTATCTCGATTCCGATCACTTTCTTGATCGATTGGATTCTTGATTCTTTCGATCGTTTGGATACTTGATTCTTCGGTTTTGGATCTCGTTTCTTCGGAGAACAGGAGTGACGATGAGTACAGTGAATGATGAAGCTCGTGTGTCGTCTCCATCTCTTCTCGATCCGAACTCAAATCCTCTCTACGTTCATACTGCCGATCACGCTGGTATCTCTCTTGTTTCTGAGAAATTAGCTGGATTAGGTAACTTCTCGACTTGGCGTAGATCGATGCTTATGGCTTTAGGAGCTAGGAATAAAGCTGTATTTGTCAATGGATCGTATCCGGAACTTGCTGAAGATCATCCTGATTTTGCATCTTGGTCTCGTTGCAACAACATTGTGTGTACTTGGATCGTGAATGCTGTAGAAAAGAAGATTGCGAAGAGCATCATGTATTTAGATACAGCAAGACAGATGTGGCTCGATATTCATGATCAGTTCAAGCAAAGTGATGGACCAAGAACAGCTGAGATTAAACAACAAATCTTTGCTGAGACACAAGGGTCTCAAAGTGTGAGTGATTACTATACGAAGTTGAAGCAACTCTGGGAGGAGTTGAAGAATCATGAAGGCCCGTATACGTGTTGCTGTGGACGTCCTGACTGTGCTAGTCTAAAGAGGATTGTTGCTAGAGAAGAGCAAGATCACATCTTGAAGTTCCTTACTGGTCTTAATGATACTTTTACTGCAACAAGGGGTCAGATACTGATGATGGAGCCTCGACCTAACATCTCCAAGGTATTCAATTTGGTTTCTCAGGAGGAGAGGCAACGGTCGATGAAGAGTGCGAGTGCTGTTGCGTGTAACATTTCTCAGACTATTGATGATGATAATCTGGTGATAGCTTATTCCAGAGGATACAATAGAAACAGGCCTCGTCCCATGTGTTCTCACTGTGGACTTGCAGGTCACACTGTCAACCGTTGTTATAAATAAGCTACATGGTTATCCACAAGGATACAAACCACCATCCTCCTTTCCTAAACCACAAAGTCAAGTTCAAGCTCCAGGCTCACAGAAATCTTCACAGAATTGGTCTCCTCGCAAGGAGAATGTTGCAAATATGGTTCTTCAGGATGCTGGTGGTATATCGATGCATACTCAACAAGGAGTTCACTTGGGCACAGTCACCTCAGATCAGGTTCACCAACTTCTCAATGTCTTGAATCTTCAAACGAATCCCTCTCAGATGTCTGGTAGCACTTTTCACTTGTCGGATGGTACAGCTTCTACTTCAAAACCACAACCTCATCTTATCACTCATTTAGCCTCTGAAACACCACCTTCAGGTAACACGACTAACTATTATTTTGTTTCTGCGGGAATGAAGAACGGCCTTACTATTTTAGATACTGCATGGATAATTGATACTGGTGCTAGTTGCCATGTTTGCTTTGATTTGAACATGTTTCTGTGTACTAATTCAATTAGAAACACGTTTGTTACACTTCCTGATGGTACTCGAATTCAAGTGGAAGTATCAGGCACTATTGAAATTACTCCACGACTGACTTTAACTGACGTGTTGTTCATTCCTCATTTCAAATTCAATCTTTTAAGCATTAGTGCTCTTACTAGGAATAGCGACATCTCGGTTTTGTTTTCATCATCTGCGTGTTACATCTTTCCTGATAACCCGTTTCTTAAACTTCAGGAGCATACTCAGGATTACATGATTGGGAAGGGTAACCTTCACAACAATCTTTATGTCTTGGATGCTCCTGCTTCACCTGACCATCATTTATCTGCATCTCATTCTGTTTCTACTGCTACGCATAACGGTTTTCATCAACAGCATCTACAAGAGCATGACATTTCTCTGGTTTCATCTGACATATGGCATCAAAGATTGGGTCATCCTTCTCATCATAAGATACAAATTCTTTCAAAGTTTTTACAAGTCCCTGCATCTGTTAAGAGTGATCATTCGAGTCTTTGTAAAGTTTGTCCTTTAGCTAAACAAAAACGAATTTCTTTTCCTGATAATCTCCATCTTTCAAAATTCCCTTTTGACTTAATTCATCTTGATGTATGGGGTCCATTTCAGACTCCTACTCATGATGGATTCAAGTATTTCTTCACTTTAGTTGATGATTACACGCGTGTAACATGGATTTACTTGATGAAAGATAAAAGCTCTGTTTCTCATGTGTTTCCTGAGTTCTTACAATATGTTAAGACACAATACTCTGCTAGTATAAAAGCAATAAGATCTGATAATGCACCTGAATTAGCATTTACATCTCTTCTTAAAACCCATGGCATTGTTCATTTCTTTTCGTGTCCATACACCCCTCAACAAAACTCAGTAGTAGAACGTAAGCATCAACACATCCTAAACGTTGTTCGTGCTTCTTTTGTTTCAATCTAATGTTCCTTTACGTTTCTGGGGAGAATGCATTCAAACTGCTGTCTATCTTATAAACCGCACTCCTTCTCCTCTCCTTCAGAACAAATCACCATTTGAACTTCTCACACACAAACAACCCTCTTATGATCATTTGCGTGTTTTTGGTAGTTTGTGTTATGCTTCTACTTTACTGAAAGATAGAAACAAGTTCAGTCCTCGTGCTTTTCCGTGTGTGTTTCTTGGTTACCCAAATGGATTTAAAGGTTACAAAATTCTTTATCTTGATATTGATACAATTTCCATTTCTCGCAATGTTGTTTTTCATGAAACGGAATTTCCATTTTCAAACCAGAAAAATTCTACGTATTTATCACAATTCTTTGATCAAGATGTGTTACCCCTACCTGTTCCAGATTCACCATTCCCCGCTTTCTTTGATCTAGGAAATGATATAACTGACTCTGGTTTGTTCTCTGAACCTTTCGATGATTTTTTACCCCATCCTCCTGCATCTGATGTTTCGTCTATTCCTTCTTCTTCCACTAACTCGTTACCTCAAGCTCATACTCGCTCAAATCGTACAACTCGTGCTCCTGCTTACCTTGATCAATATCATTGTTTTCTGCTTGATAGGATAGAAGCTCTTCCTGTTCATTCCACTAACACAACTCCATATCCTATCTCTTCCTATCTTTCATATGATAAATATGATGATGATCATCGTAACTTTCTCCTCAATATTTCTACTACTAAACTTCCTAAAACCTATAAAGAAGCTGTCCTATCTGATGAGTTTAAAAACTCCATGAAATTTGAGATGACTTCACTGGAAGAAAGTGGTACATGGTCTGTGTGTGATCTGCGTCCAGGGAAACACTCTGTTGGGTGTAAGTGGATTCATACTATTAAGTATAATCCTGATGGAATCATTGAGCGACATAAGTCTCGTGTGGTGGCCAAGGGCTATACACAACTGGAAGGTTTGGATTACTTTGACACATTCTCACCTGTGGCCAAGATTGGTACTCTACGGCTTCTTCTTGCTGTTGCAGCAGCGAAACAATGGTCAATCACTCAACTCGATGTGAGTAATGCATTTCTGAATGGCGACCTTGATGAAGAAATTTATATGAAGCTTCCTCAAGGTTATGAAGAGTTGACAGGGAAGAAGGCATCTCCGAAATCTGTTTGTCGACTGCATAAGTCTCTCTACGGTCTCAAACAGGCATCCCGTCAATGGAATCATAAGCTGTCTCATGTGATCATTGGTGATGGGTTCAAGCAGACTCACTCAGATCATTCTCTCTTTGTCAAGTATGTCGACAAGGTCTATTTGGCAGTGCTCGTGTATATCAATGACATCTTGATTGTTAGGAATGATGATACTGCAGTTGAAAAGTTCAAGACTGTTCTCAAGTCTGCGTTTAAACTCCGAGATCTTGGTCCTACAAAATACTTCTTGGGGTTTGAGATTGCTCGTAACAAGTCAGGCATTTCACTCAATCAGCGTAAGTATGCATTGGAGCTTATCGAAGAAGCTGGTTTATTGGGATGCAAACCACTATCTGTTCCTATGGAACCAAATGTGAAATTGTCACTATCTTCAGGTATTCTTCTACCTGATGCAGCTGTGTATCGACGACTTGTCGGACGCTTGTTGTACCTCACCCACACTCGACCTGATATTACTTATGCGGTGCATAAGCTTAGCCAGTTCATGTCTGCTCCCACATACTTGCATCTACAGGCTGCTACTCGTGTTCTGAGATACCTAAAGAATGATCCAAGTCAAGGCTTGTTCTACTCTGCATCCTCGCAACTGAAGTTTACAGCATATTCAGATGCTGATTGGGGTGCTTACCTGGACTCTCGACAATCTATTACTGGATATTGCGTCTTTCTTGGTGATTCCTTGGTCTCCTGGTGCTCAAAGAAACAACAGACAGTCTCGCGGAGCAGCTCGGAAGTTGAATACAGAGCAATGGCTGATGCTACATGCGAGTTGATTTGGCTAACGACTTTACTTACCGAGATACATTGTCCGCCTTCATCACCTGTCATTCTCTTCTGCGACAATCAATCTGCTCTCTACATTGCTTCTAATCCGGTATATCATGAACGGACAAAACATGTAGAGATAGATTGTCACGTGGTTCGGGAACGGTTGCAAAGTGGCTTTCTCAAGACACTTCATGTCAAGTCGGAGTTGCAGCTAGCTGATATATTGACTAAACCAGTGCAACCAGGATTATTCAAGAGTTTAGTAGACAAGATTGGAATACACAGTTTGTGTCTTCCATCTTGAGGGGAAGGTATTAGAATAGGTGGTTAACAATTGGTTTGGTTTCCTTTCGCCTACCAATGATTTAGCTTAACCGGTTGTATATATATGTATTGTACAACACAATGTAACGTTAACTTGAAAATATACATTTTCTATTCACTCTAACAAAATTTCCTTTATCATCTTCTTCGTCTCTTTCATCTCGATCTCAAGTTCTAATAGTGCTCACCTCCTCCTCTGCGACTTCCGGTTCAGCTCGCTCCAAGTCGACACGGGCTGACTCCAATCACAGCCACCGCGACTCCTCCACTCTCCATCTTCGTCAATCTCCTTCGTGGTTTCTCGATGTGAACCGTGACATCACCAAGTCGTCTTCTTTGTCTCAAGCTTCAGTCGTGGTGGTGGTTGAGCTCGTGCTCTGGCCAGCAGCACCGCTGCTCAGCTCCTCCGCGTATCGGTCGTACTCTGCTCCAGTAAGTCTCGTCGTCGTCGCGTCAAGCCTCGCCGCCGTCGGAATCGTCGGGATCTACAGCTCCGTGAAGCTCGTGAGCTCCAATGGTGATTTCCCAGTATTTTGCAAACCAGGTCCCTGAAATTCTTGTTATTTTTAATGCGGCCCTTAACTTCAGAAATAATTGCAGACACACCCTCTCAAATCAACCCTGTACTTTCGATAGTGAAATTTAACCCAACCGAGAGTTCTGAATTTGCAGCTTTGGTCCCTGCCCTCTTGTTAACATCAAATTGGACCCAAAACTCTAAAATGTGCAATTTATTCCTTGATTTTCGTCCTAAACTTCCAAATGCGCATTCCAACCCCTATGATATGCAAATGAGTATGCAAATGCAACATAAAAACCTAAATGCAACCTTAAATGACCATAGTAAGCATAAATATGAATCTAAAATTTATTAAAATCAAGAGATATCAAAACACTAAAAAAAGTTTCTTAATCCACACCTAAGTCCTACGTTTTGTATCATAAAATACTAATTCTAAATAGTGTTTTATATATTCATAAATCATAATTAGGCTTGTTCATTTTGGATATAAGTTTGACCGGCACATACCTTTTATTATTCGAAACCAATACTACTGTAAACATATGACCAGTCGTAAACCTATGATCATGTAATTTATAATTTAGATTAGTTCATGTTTTTTCATAGCCAAACAATGATAGACAACAATCTTCACATCAACTAATTCTTAAGCATAAGAACTCAAATTAATATTGTCTAGATTGGTTTTGATTGTGCATACCAACATTGTATATATTGATCTAATGAAGCTATGGTTTGTTGATTTTTTTGCTTTACCGAATTTATAATTTCTCTAAAATTATTTATTATGTTTATTAGTATATTAAGGACACCATTTGATTTTTTCTGTATACAAAATCGAAACTTAATATGCTATTTCCTTCCAAAACTAAATACCATTCAAATAACAATTTCTACTTCCAAGCAATGACCATTAATTACAGAAAATCATAACTAAATATCATTTATTCGAAAACAAAACAACATCCAAAGTTTTTTTTCCTATTTCTACACACTCACCATATCAAGAAAATATATCTATTAATTATCACAGCTATCATTTCCTTTTATTTAAACATGAAAAACACGCATTCCTTATCTATAAAAAGTATATTCTGTTTTTTTATTATGGTATAATTTAAAAGGAATGTATATATTTGGTTTGATTTGGCGTTAAAATTAAAACTACCAAAATATTATGAGTTGATCCTATTAAACCTACCCTTTCCTACGCCGAGTATATATATCTCATCTATCCTCCGTAAAAAAAAACGCATCCAGAAAACCTAAACATGTCTAAGCTAACATTTATTCCTCTCACAATACTAAGACCTTACAAAAACAACCGGCGAGTTAAGTGAAGTGTTTACATTCATGGAAGCAAAAAAACACTTTTTGGAGGTGATTCATTTGGATGATTTTAGCTGATGAATGGGTAACTTTTTATTTATAGCTTTTCTTCCATTCAATCCATTTCTTTGCTTTACTTGGATCTAATATGACCGTGTGTGTTTTTAGGGTAACAAGATCCATGATACTTGCAAACGAACTCTCATATACCAAGTTCAACGTGATTTATTGAAAACGTTTCCCTGACTTCAGCTTGCGGTCAATATCGAACTACAAAACATCAGTACAAGATGACTATACGTGTGTGCTCTGGTGGAAGAATGAAGGTTGTTTCTTATCCTTCAGAACACAGTTTTAATAGTTTAGATGAACAACATTTTTTTATTCAAACATTCATTTACATAAGCTTCTGTCTTTTGTTTTCAACAAATAATTCATTCTCTTTTGTCATCTCAAACTAATTATTTACAAAAAAATATCTTTCATATAAAACTATCATCTACATAATACACATATATGCATAAATCGGTCAAGTACGTTCCCCAAACATCTAAACTTAAGGCCATGTTCTATCAATCTTATAACGTATTCTACATAATGCTACATTCTTCTGACATCCTACGAATTTGGTAGTATGGATAAGTAATTACTAACCGTTGTGATTGTCACATTATCTGAGGAAGGTTGTTCTCTTCATTTGTAGCTTTATATCATGAACTTGGTCCTCATACCGTCCAATTTCATGCAAAACATAAAAAAGTCTAATATCAGTATATTATAATGGTATAAAAAGATCAACATAAAGCACTTTCAAGAAAAATAGATACAACGTTTTTATCCAACTTATAAGACAACTTCAAATATCCCACGAGCTACACAAACATATGGACTAACGTGTTGTCTTTTGGCATATTATCTTTATGCAGAAATTTTTAACAACGCCATACCATGTCATTTGTCTCTTCCCCATGTTTTTTATATCTGACAGTTTGATTTTATGTCCTTCTCCCTTCAGCCGTATATTGTATAAATGACTTCTTGCTACTGACCTTTTTGCTACTAACCCTTTGTATATCCAATAAGAGTAGTTTACATAGAGAAAATTCAAAGAGATATGTTGGAAACAAGACAAGAATGGACACAATAACCAAAAAAAAGTTACACTTGAAGCTATTGACATTATCAAATTCGGATGAAAAGCATTCACAAGTGAATATTTATTTTATGATTGTTGAATTAAGATGAAAAGCATTCACAAGTGACATAACAAAGTTTCTTCTAGCTGGTGACATGATAAATAATAATCATACGACTGAAGCATAAATTAAAAAAAAAATGGAAACAAAATCAAGGACAAACCCTGCAGCAGTCTTTCTAGCAGGAGAAGCTGTCTTCATGGAAGTGATTGTCTTCTATCAATGTGGATTTTACTTTTCGATTGCATGTCTTGAAAGTATAAACGTGATGGCCGATCTACTCATGGAGACGAGAGATCTATCGATATAATAAAGAAACAATCAAAGTGTTTAGGTCTTGAAAAAAACTAATCGTTTAATCTGAATAAGAAAAAAATCATGAGTCAAAATAGATCGTTTGATTTGGCAAATATTTAAGTGAATGAAGTTGATAAACATAAAATAGTAGCTTTCAGTATGGATTTGATTCTCCAATCCGTTTTTTTCTATAGATGAACATCGAAGCCGAGATAAGAGAGAGAGAGGTAAGCCGACGGACAAAAAGTAAAAGAGAAAGTTTGGATATGTTGAATAAAATAAGGAAAGATAGAAAAAGAACTAATTTATTATATATGTATTTTCTTCTTGGTGTGAGTCAACGAGAGAGAAAAAGTAGCTTTGTGTTTTGTGTGAAAGGTATGAGAGAGTAAGAGAAAAATATAATTATTATTGCTCATCCATCTTTTACAAAAGGGAGAGAAGCACTATTTATAGATGGGTAAAGTCGGTTAATTCTGACCAACTTGGAAGAAGAAGACAAAATCACCAAGAAGTGATGGGTGACTGTTTTTACAGATGAAAGATATATGTTCTCCTTTGGATAATCATTCTTTTTATAATTATCTCTTTAACACTCCCCCTTGATTATCCAAACATGTATTACGTAGTGCCTCGTTAAAAACATGGTCATGGAAAAACCCATTGGGACAAAAACCATGACAAGGGAAAAAGAGTATACTGCCGTAATCTCCCCCTGAAATTAGTGGACCTAGCTTCCTCGTTACAGGTCACGCAAATGCCGCATTCCGATACCGTAGACGTGTTTTCGGAATGTTGTAGTCGGAAGAGCTTTGGTGAACAAGTCAGCTGGATTGTCGCATGATCGTACATATTTGATGTCCACTTCTTTATTTTTCTCGAGTTCCCGTATATACGAGAAAAATCTTGGAGGGATGTGCTTTGTTCTGTCACTCTTAATATAGCCTTCTTTGAGTTGAGCGACACAAGCCGAATTGTCTTCAAATATTTTGGTCGGTTCTTTCTCGTTGACTATTCAGCTTGATTCTTGTATGTGGTGACTCATTGACCGAAGCCACACACATTCTCGACATGCTTCGTGAAGCGCAATAGTTTCTGCATAATTTGAAGATGTCGCAACCAGAGTTTGTTTCTGGGACCGCCAAGAGATCGCGGTTCCACCAATTGTAAAAATATAGCCGGTTTGCGATCGAGCCTTATGAGGATCTGATAAGTATCCTGCATCTGCAAAACCAACCATACCAAACTCGGGTTTTCTAAAATACATTAACCCTAAATCAACGGTACCTTGAAGGTAACGGAATAAATGTTTTATTCCGTCCAAATGCCTGCGAGTAGGAGCAGAACTATATCTCGCCAGTAGATTAGTATCAAAAGCTATATCTGGTCTTGTACAGTTCGCAAGATATAACAGCCCACCGATAGCACTCATATAAGGTACTTCTGGACATAATATCTTCTCGCTATCTTCGCAGGGGCTAAAAGGATCACTCTCAACATTGAGAGATCTACCAATCATTGGAGTACTCAAAGGAGTCGCTTTGTCCATACGAAAGCGTTTCAATAACCTTTTCGTATAGTTTGATTGATGCACAAATATTCCTTCTCGGAGATGCTCTATCTGGAGCCCAAGACAAAATTTTGTCTTGCCGAAATCTTTCATTTCAAACTCCTCTTTCATATGAGTTTGAGCATCATCAACCTCCTTTTGAGTTCCAATTATGTTCAGGTCATCTACATATACAGCAATGATCACAAAGCCATATGACGATTTCTTTATAAAAACTCATGGCCATATCGCATTATTCACATATCCTTTACTCAAAAGATATTCACTTAAGCGATTGTACCACATGCGTCCGGATTGCTTTAATCCGTATGGTGATCGCTGTAACTTGACCGAACAAATCTCCTTGGATTTTTCTTTCAATGCTTCAGGCATTTTCAATCCCTCAGGGAGCTTCATATATATATCATTATCCAACGATCCATACAAATATGCAGTCACAATGTCCATGAGATGCATTTCAGATTTTTAGACACCGTTAGGCTCATCAAAAGTCTAAACGTAATTGCATCCATTACCAGGGAATATATTTTCTCAAAATCAATTCCCGGTCTCTGAGAAAAACCTTGGGCAACTAATCGGGCTTTATATCGTGTTATTTCATTCTTCTCATTTACGTTTCTCACGAATACCCACTTATACCCAACAGGATTTATATTCTCAGGCGTTATGACTATAGGTTCAAAAACATTTCTTTTATTTAGGGAGAGTAATTCAATTTGAATGGCCTTCTTCTACTCCTCCCAATCATGTCTTTTCTGACATTCTAAAATGGACATTGGATCGGGATCATCATCTTCATGATCGATCTCTGTGGACACAGAAAATGAGAACATTCCATCAACATCTTTTATCTTATTTCTGATGGAAATCTCATAATTTTCGGTTTCCTTCTCGTCATCTGGATCATCTTTATCTATGCCTTATTTCAGACATTTTTCATTAAAAGGTTCTTGTAGAACCTTTCTATTTATGTCTTCTTTCAGACATCTTTCAATATCAAGTTCTTCTAGAACCTTACTTTGTTCATCCAATTTCTTTTTCTTTTGGGGATTTTTATCTTTAGAACCCGCTAGCCTCCCCCCTCTTTAACTGAACCCTAGGTTCATTCATTTTATTTCCATCAGTTTGTTCCTTAGGAACATCAACTCTTGATGGAACATTTTCAGCGGGTATACATGACTTCGTCACCCTTCTTGTATCTGTGAACGCATCTGTTAACTGGTTTGCCAAATTATGCAAAATGCACAATTTTCTAAACTTCCAGTTCTCTTTGATTCGTAGGGGGATCAAGGTGTAACAACGATGGTGTACACCATGTAATCTCTTGAGGAATTTTACCAATTCCTCCCCATAACGCTGGAAATTCATCCTCACTAAAATGGCAATCGGCAAATCGTGCCGTAAACATATCACCAGTGACTGGTTTCAGATATCCTATTATACTTGGTGACGTATAACCCACATATATTCTCAATCTCCTTTGTGGGCCCATTATTTTTCTTTGTGGCGGAGCTATCGGAACATAGACCGCACACCCAAAGACACGGAGATGGGATACATATGGCTCTTGCCCAGATGCCAATTGTAATGGAGAGTACTTATGATAGGCACTTGGTCTTAATCGAACTAGTGCAGCCGCATGCAATATAGCATGACCCCATACAGAAATTGGGAGCTTCGTTCTCAAGACTAACGGTCTTGCAATCAACTGCAACTGTTTTATCAATGACTCGGCCATGCCATTTTGTGTATGCACATGGGGGACTGGATGCTCCACATCAATCTCCATTGACATACAATAATCATCAAAGGCTTGCGATGTAAATTCACCAGCATTATCAAGCTTGACTTTCTTAATGGCATACTCTGAAAACTGCGTTCTCAGCTTTATTATATGGGCAATGAACTTTGCGAAAGCCGTATTTCGTGCCGTCAAAAGAGACACACTTGACCATCTACTAGATGTGTCAATCAATACCATGAAATACTTAAACGGCCCGCACGGTGGGTGAATCGGCCCACATATATCACCATGTATTCTTTCTAAAAACATTGGTGATTCATTGCCTACTTTTACTGGTGATGGCCGAGTTATAAGCTTTCCTTAAAAACATGCATTACATATAAACTCGCCCGTTTGCAAAATTTTTCCGTTTTTCAACGGATGGCCGTTCGAATTTTGCACTGTCTTTCTCATCATGACTGAACCAGGATGTCCTAGCCTTTCATGCCATATTTTAAATGTATCAGTAAACTTCATGTTTACCACGGCATAGGATTCAGTCATGGTTATTTTCGTACAATATAGTCCAGAGGATAACTCTTCCAATATATGTTTCCTCTCAGACTTAATGCAAAGAAATTCAATGCCATCTTTACTCATAGTCTCAATATGATATTCGTTTCTTCGGTATCCTCAAAACTTAACAAGTTTCTATGAGACTTGGGGGAATACAATGCATTACTTATTTCAAATATCGTTCCCCCTGGCATTGAAAATTTCGCTCTTTCTCAGCCCATAATAATCTTTGCATTACCAGATATTGTACTTACGCTTCCAGCGTAATCTCTTATTTTGAGACTGGAGAAATATTTCTTATCTTTAATTATCTTGTGCGTTGACGCAGTATCTGCCAAACACAAATCTCCATCCATAGTCTCAAAGTTTGAGATTTTCTGAATATAAAATATTCATAAAACATATATTATTAAACATCAAACAAACATAACATATATCTTACAACAAAAGATATATATACTATAATACAGTCTACTTATATCACATCGATTTATATCACTCATCGATACTCTCTGGCTCAACCAGAAAGTCTGATACGTCGAGATGAGTATCATCGTTTAAACCATGAAAGGATGGCCCAGGTTCATCAGAGATGAAGTTATTTTCACCTCTTCCTTTCTTTTTCCCTTTTGGGATTCTCTATACAGATCGGCTAAATGTTTTGGTGTACAACAACTACGTACCCAATGACCTTTCATGCCGCATATGTAGCAAACCTTTCATGTTTGCCTTTTATCATCCTGGCCATTTTCATTCCTTTTATTTTCGTGGAAGTCTTTATTATTTCTTTCATCATAGGGACAGAATCTTCTTCCTCGTCCTCTTCCACGACCATGATAACGGTTTCCACCACGTCCACGACCTCGTCCTCTTCTATTATCATAACTGGATGATGCAACATTCGCTTCCGGGAATAGAGCAGATCCAGTGGGACGAGCTTGATGGTTTAAAGTCACGAGTTGATTATTCTGCTCCGCTACAAGGAGGATTTGCATCAACTCCGAGTAACGGGTATATCTATTCACTCGGTACTGTTGTTGCAGGATTACATTATCAGGATGGAACGTGGAGAGAGTTTTCTCGATCATATCATAATCACTCATTTTCTCTCCACATAACATTATCCTCGAAGTAATTCCGAACATCGCGGAATTAAACTCACTAACACTTTTGTAAGCCTGGAACCGGAGATGGATCCACTCGTGTTTAGCTTTCGGTAAGATCACATATTTTTGGTGATCAAACCTCTCTTTTAAAGATTTCCAGAGGTCACAAGGATCCTCTTTCGTAATATATTCATCCTTTAAACCGTCATGGATGTGGTGTCGTAAAAATATCATGGCTTTTGCCTTTTTCTCATCCGACATCGTTTTTGAACTATCGATGGTTTCCAAAAGTATGTTTCCTCTCAGGTGCATATTTTCACCCACTGCCCAGGTCATATAATTACTTTCCGTAATATCCAGGGCATTAATTTCGAGCTTTGTTAAATTCGACATGATAACTGTATTTATAGAATAATATATAAATATAGTAATTACGAGAATTTAAATGCGTAATTTAAAATGCAGAAATTAAAGGCTTAAAATAAAAGCAAAAATTAAATTGCAGGAATTTAAATAGCATAAATAAAATCGGAAGGTTCAGCCTACCACATGATACGAGGAGTCATAGAATACCATACTGATCATTTTTCAAAGTCCGAGGAGACATGGTCTACCATTTTGACTTTTACTTTTTTCAAGGTCCAAGGAGACTTAGTCTACCATTTTTAACTTTTTTATTCACGGAGGTAAAGGCTACCACGTGTTTCTCTGATCGTGATGGCATAGCCTACCATAACGATCAGTCGGGAAAGGCAGCGCCTATCATCCCGAACGGAGAAAGTCCAATCTCTAACTCCGAAACAATAATAAAATTTAAATAAATTAAGTGTATTGAAATACATAAATTTAAACATTACTTCAGCTAGTTTAAGAACTTTTGGATTGATAAACTTGAGTTGGTCACAGCTTCGTGCTGATAACGTGTTGAATAAAATAAGTAGAGATAGAAAAAGAACTGATTTATTATATATGTATTTTCTTGTTGGTGTGAGTCAACCAGAGAGAAAGTAGCTTTGTGTTTTGTGTGAAAGGTATGAGAGAGTAAGAGAAAGATATAATTATTATTATTATTGTTCATCCATTTTTTACAAAAAGGAAAGAAACACTATTTATAGATGGGTAAAGTCGGTTAATTCTGACCAACTTGAAAAAAGAAGACAAAATCATCAAGAAGTGATGGGTGACTGTTTTTACAGATGAAAGACATCTGTTCTCCTTTGGATAATCATTCTTTTTATAATTATCTCTTTAACAGGATACACGTTTTCTTTTACTTTTCCGGAATAAACAGTTAGAAAATAGGATTCGTTTACAATATTTTTTTGGGCTATAATGTTAACTAGAGTTTGATCCGCATGTGTGGGTGTTTGTTTTATAGTTATATAAATCATTATTTATATTTAACTTATTGATAGTATAAATTTTTAACAATGATCCGTATTAAATTTTGTATAGTATAACATTTATACACAAAATATTATTGTTGTTATGGGTAATTACATAATCATTTGTTTATACATTTGTCTTATTTTATTTTTATTGGACTAATAGTTCTATAACAATATGAATACAATAACATATTTAAAGTCATTTCTTATTTAATTATATATTTTAGAAAGATGATTATTTATATGGGTTTTCAAAATTTTATGTATTAGTAACAATAACGATGAATATTAAAATGCCACAAATTATATTTTATTGAACAATATTCTCTATTTGCTTAATACGGAACATGTAGTTAATTAAAGATTATAAATGGTCTTAAAATTTTTTTTGCAAATTAATCAAATAGAAAAATCTCCAAAAGTAATATTTATTAAATGTCAAATAGAAAATATTAATGTATTTATTGGATAATGCATGATAAAATCAAATAGTATATCCCAATGTTAATAAATACTATGAAATTAATAGATTAGATGTAGATTCAGGTGGTCAATGTTATTAAATATCAAATTAAATTTCAGATAAAAACATCTGTACAAATTTATATTTGATTTTTAATTTGTGTGGTATAAAAATAACTGCATAGATATGATATAAAATAAATATATGTAATTTTAAATTGATAGAATCTTTTTAAAAAACAAACTATATTCACACTGTATATTAAAACATAATTAGATTTTTTAAAAAAATATTACATCTAAAGTATGCAACACACATCCAATAAAAAAATATATCACAATACAATAAAAAAATGGTCTCAATGATTAAAAAAAATGGTATGAATAGTAAACAAACACCCTAGCAAACACACAGATTTGGCGGTTTAACTTAAATCCGGTTTTTAGCACAATTCGGAATCGGTTTGAGGAACGAGCCACCGGTCCGACGGGCCGATTCAGTACCGTTTTCAAAACATTGCAAAAATGTAATGTGGAAAAATTTATTATATATTATTAATATATATATACTATAAATTTTATGAAAAATATACCCGCGCGGATCAAAATCTAGTTATAATGGTTATTTTCGTCGTTATCGGGTGTTGAATATCTTAGTCAATATAAAACACTATAACTTAGCAGTAACATATTATGTTAGCTGAAAAAAATTGTGGCCACTATGTAAATTAGACAATGTATAAACCCTTGTATGAGATTGAGAGGTAAATGTAGAATTGTTTATTTATTAATGATTTAACATGTAACAGAAAATGTATTACATTACATATTTAAGATATTATAACAGTTAAGTTTATATTTAACGCATGTTGGACATCTTAGATAATGAATAACAACTATGATTTAATAGTAACACACTATGTTAGCTGAAACTAATATGTGATATTAGACAAATCCTTAGCATTTTCTCTCTAAATAAATTCCTTTTATCTGTTCTTACTTTTCTCATTTTGGTGGAAGTCAAGATTATACAATAACATGTGGAAGAGCTCCACTGCAATATTCTCTCTAACGACTCGCTGGTTCACGAGATGCCGGAGTAATCTAACGACAACTAATAACATATGTTTTTTGTTGCAATCGTAAGCTCGTCGTAGCTGCAAAACCAAAATACAACACTATAACTTAGAGCATAATAGTAACTTAATTTGTAACATCTAATAAATCATTTATCAAATAACGATAATTCTTAATACATAAGATAATCATTGATCGGTCACTCACATCTAACATAGCCAATAATTTTTGATAGATAATAAATCACATATATATTTATATATCATCTATTATTTTGCTTAACAAGTAACATAGTTGTTATATGTTAATCTGGATGTTAATCCAACATAATATAAATATTATTTTTAAATTTTTTTTTTTAAACTGTCATTTTTAAATTGTTGGTTTCGCAGCAAGTTATGTTTTAGCCCATTGTCTCTTACTTTACTCGTTTAGTTATGTATTTTGCATATAACATTTTGTTTAATGGTATAACCTAAATAATATCTAACTAGGTGATGATCCGCGCCCTGCACGGAGTGAGTAGACTAAAAAAATTATAAATTTTAATCAATAGATATTGAATCGGTAAAAGCAATAGTGAGATATTATACATGGTTTAGATTTAGGAGTTTAATATGGTAAAACCGAACCGAAATAGAAAAATATTTTGAATTTGGTAATACCGAATATACCGAATGAATGTTATTTTTAAAATATGCACTATATGGATATGGTTTGGCATATAAACTGATCAAAGAGAATAAAATGAAAATATGTTGTATAATTATATGTAAACTCTATAATATAATTAGTAACATATACATAATTTATTTATTGATATGATCTTCATACTTAAAAATTTTTATTTTACTAATTTAATATTTTGTTTTAAGTCAAAAGGTATATTTCATCTTTATCAAATTAAAAAAAAAAAAATTTATTTTTTACGCTGACATATATGTACACTAATATTTAGTTAATAATATTATGGATTGCTAAATTTTCTATTCTATAGAAAATATTATTGTTATCAACTTAATATGTTTACTAATTATTTTAAATTCTAAAAGAAAAATAGTCTATTTAAAAACGAAAGTATCTTCGTGTTTTATTAAAGCCAATATCTAATTATATAAAGTAAAATTTACAAAATTATAAAAGATAAATATTTTTTTGAAACAAAATGTTATTAAAGAAAATGTTATAAAATATTATATTTATGGTATTTTGGTATAAAACCAAATAAATCAGAAACTGGCGGTATATAAACCGAACCAAGCCAAAGTAAATATGGTTTTAATATGGTAGCTATTTTTTATAAACTGAAATACCGAAAAAACCGAAGAAACCGAACCGACATCCAAATTGGACACCCCTATATAGATTAGCAGAAGCAACATTTGATTTTTTTTTTTAAGATGTAAAGAATATACAACATAAGAAAACCATTTTACTGGTCTCTCCATCAGCGGCCGAATACTGCTTCCAAAGTTTTATGACTTTCACCCTAATCTTCCATAAAAACTTCTTTGGCTTCAAGTTAGAGATGAAATTCATGCCGCTCCTTTTCTTTGGTAGTTGTAATACCATAGATATTAGCGCTCGGTGAAGGAAAGAAAGAATGGCCGCCACCTTCCTTCCTTTTTCCATATGGATTCTTGGAAAATGTATCATTGGGTTAAGAAGAAACAAACAGAACTAGAAAAGGCAGCTGAGCATATATTGGAATATAAGAGAAACAGTAACAGTAAGTGATTTGTTAAAAAGGATATTGGATCCTCATGCCAACTGAACCAGAGCTTGGAATGACAGCGCCTTGCAAATTATGGTGAACGTTTGTGGCACTATTCACATCCTGACAAAAATCATAACAGAACCGTTTAGCAATATGCTGTAGAATGTTTTCCAAGTGCTTATACACACAGATAGCTAACTAACCTCGAATTCAATAAAGCAAACAGTATGCCTTTCTTGTCTCAGAATTTTCATTTGCTTGAAACCAGGCTGCCTGCAAGATGAAAGTACAGTTGAGCAGAGGATTCTTGAGTGCAAAGTGATAAAGAAAAGCAAAGATCTCAAGAAAGAAATGGACTGAAGGAGTGCCATCAAAGCAAACAGATACTCACGCGCTCAACAGGCTCCTCAATTCTTCTTCGTTTATATTCTCTCCGAGATTCCCAATAAAAAGGGTATTGCAAGGAGGGTTATCCTTAACATTCTGCAATAAAAACGATCGAAAACAGTATGAGATATAAGACAACCAAACATGGGCTAGGAAACCTCAAAATGGGTACAGTATTTATCAAACAATCAGAAGCTATAGCAAGCTCAGAGCAGTTCACAACGTATCTAGATTTAGAAACAGCTAATGCCACATGGATTCCACGTAGAAAGTAGCAAAACTATATAAATAATATGATGAAAGAAGAGCAACTTCACCTGGACAGGAACATAAGAACTAGGAGCTGCTATAGGTGCAGACGGAGGCATTGGTACAGGGGGAGCATGGTAACCTCCATAGGGATCATATGGTGGAGCTGCGGGTGACAAATACCTGAATCAAATTGTATTTGTTGTCAAATAAACAACTAAACAGAAAACAATATACCAAAATAAAGCGTCTTCCCAGGTTTTACATAACATCTCAAATTAATTATATATATGAAGAAGAATAAAATGCCTCACCCATGAGGTGGACCCCAAACTTGAGGTGGTGGAGGGTGGAAGGGGGACGGACTATAAACAGAGTGTGTGCAGTCACCACCACCAGTTCTTAGACGCTTACTTTGATCATATGCATTTGAATCCCCAACGATTCCTAATAGAATAGCAAAATAGGGTTCAAGGTGAAACATGAGAGTATACAAAATCCTCATATAAATGCACAAAACAGTATCAAACAAGCTTCAGCAACATGACCCCTGCTTGAGATAATAAAAGTTTAAGCTAACCTCTTTTAACAAAGAGGTTCTTCTTGGCCATCTCTGCATGTAACACAGACTTGGACTCCGCATCAAAGACCAGATGCTACATGCCAAAATCAACATACATCATAATCAATTAAAAAGGGTAAGGATTAGATCATTAGAGTGAACAAGTAAAACAGACCTGAAGGGCATCTCTGGCAGCCAATGCAAACTGTGCAGTGGAGAAGAGAGCAAAACCCATGGGCTTCTCTCCCTTGAAGTTCACCTGGGAAGCCTCGTAACCTGGCAACCATCTTAAGAGGTTCAGAAGCTCTCTCTCTTTCACATCATCCGGAAGACCCGCGATGAAGATTGTCCGGAGCTGAACACAACAGATTCAAACTCGTGTAAGAATATATATATCCCAAATCAAATCAATCGATAAAACAACTACTACATAAACCACGTCCATCATATTCATAAATTGAAATAAATAACAGCACGCGAATTGAAGAAAAATCTCAACTTGAAACAAGATCAAGAAAGCTGGTCTTAACAACATCAAGAAAGCTTGTCTTAACAACATGTCACAAAAACTACCAAAACAAAGATAGAAAGAGAGAGTTGTGACCTCGTCATAAGGAGGACGATCAGCTAAACCAGGGGGAGGAGGGGGATGTGGTGGAGGAGCTGATGATACTGCGGACGGAGGAGGCGGAGCTCCTGTAGGCGGCCACTGCTGGTGGTAAGGGTGGATTCCTGCGTGGACACTCTTAGAGGGAGAGAAACTCTGCTGCTATTATATTATTATAGAAAGCGCTTTTGGTCTAAATAAAAATTCCAGACTTAGACCCATATACATATATAGATAAGGTGAGAGGATATGCAACCCTAATATTAAAAGGTATTCTTCTTATTCCTCCCACCTCTTTCTTCTGTTTCTTTCTTCTCTTCTTTCTTCTCTTCTTTCTTTCTTCGATCTCTCTCTATGGAAACAGCAAACACAGGCATTTTTTGGTATGTGGATGATTGTCCAATACCAGAAGGTCTCAGTGCTTTGAAGGTGTCACAGAACATGAGATTGGCTCTATCAAAGTTGAATTATAGTGGTAAGGTGTTTATCCATGCTTATGGCGATTCTCAAAAAATCTTGGAAGACCTAAACCACCCATCAGGTGATTCTCTTCTTTTTCTTTCTTTTATTATACTAGGGATGTGCAAAGCACTTTCTTCTTCTTTTTTATCACTGATCTAGATCCACTTTATTTAGGAGACAAAACTCTAGACTTTGGCAAAGCATCCATCAGTACTACTAAGCCAGCACTGATTGTCAAAGATACACCCGGTAATTTTGATTACCTTGGTACCGCATCCATTTATTCTCCAGATGATGAATCAACACCTCTACTTATGCTCCATCACTCATCAGGTGAATATTTCAACTTTCGGTTTTGATTGTTTAGGGCTGTTACTGTTAAGACTTTTAAAATAATGGCTTTAGAAAATATTTGGATGTTGCCTTTGTGGCTGTGAATATTTCAACTCTCCTTAGTACGTACAGAACCTCGTCAACATATATGTTGACTTGATCGATGCTTTCAAGCCATTGCCTTGTCACTACTGGCTTTAGTAAATTTAAGGCTTTGATTGTTTAGGGCTGTTACTTACTGTTAAGACTTTTAAAATAATGGCTTTGGAAAATATTTAGTTGTTGTTTTTGTGGCTGTGAGTAAAAAAACCATGAATTCAAGCTTTTAGAAACAGCAAAGGAACTTGAGAAGTTGGACTTTGAGTAATTTTAGGAAAGCAAAACTTTGATTGGTAAATTTATTGGCTTTAGAAACTTTATATTATTATTGTAAAGCTTTCAAAGTCTCGAAAGTCTAATCCCCAATCAAAGTCTAATTGTAATCTTGATCTCCTTCTTTTCTTTTTTTTCTTTATCTCGCAGGAGATAAAGATGGGATGCTTGGGAGGATTTTAATGGACTTTATGATATGGGCAATTGATAATCCTGCACCAGCAAATATTATACTAGTCTTGGGAAGCAACATGTCAAGACGTCAGGAGGAGTTCGAAAATGCTCTTATCGAAGTCAATATGCTACGTTACAACATCCATTTTGCGTATCCTCAAAACGCAACATGGTTACATGCCCCTCTCTTCCTTCTGTTCATATCAAATGGCTTTGGGAAAGTCTATCAAGTGGAGGTAACCCTGAGGAGGAGGAGGAGGAAGAGGAGGAAGAGGAGGAGGAAGAGGATTAGTTTATTTAGTCTTGTTTGAGTGTAATATCTCAGTTTACTCAGCCTTGTCTTTTTATATGTGATGAAATGATGAAACTGCCAACTTGCTTGAAAAACCCGTCTTCGTCCATTATAATCATTCTACCATCTCCAAGCTAATAAAACCCACATAAGTTTAGCAGGTATATAACAAACTATGTCTTTCTCAACATATCACATAAAACAAACAGTACAAGAGTTTGCGTTAAAGCCCGAGATATCAATCAAGCCTTTCGGGAATAAATCATAAAGGTTTTGAGACTACTAACTAACTAACTCATTGAAAGCAAACTCACAATAGCAAACTACTAGAAAATCAATGCTTATTATCTTCTTCATCCATTCGTAGAATCTCAACTGAGATCAACACCTTTTGCTATTGCTTCCCAATTGGTGTCAAACTTTCAAATAATCAAATCATTGGAAAGAGCACAAAAGATTGATCCCAATACAGGATAAAATATCAGACAGATATAACAACACCCCTTACAAGGGTCTTTTAAATTTAAAGAGGAGATGGGGAGTATGCGTACCTCTAAGAAGCGAGCTTCTTGTTGGAGCCTATTGAGTTCGGCATGGACCCTGTGTTTGCGTCTAGTGTCAACAACCAGCCCCGAAAGCTGACCCGATGAATTGGAGCTACCCACTTCCATTCAACTAACCCAGCATTTTTACTACGGGTTGGATCCAAAAATTACTAAAGATTGAGAAACAATCAGATCTCGAGAATTCAACCAATGGAATAAAGAGGAAAGAAAGAAAATTCAACAACGCTGGGAGACACTTCCAATCGTACGTAGCGCGATTAACAAACATTTTAAAAACTGTTGATCAGAACACAATCAGATCACAAACATTTCCGTTAACATACACTTTTTTTTTTTTGAAACACAACATACGTGTCTCATTACAATATTGAAAAACACAGCTAAGAGAACCTACACTCTACCCCTTTACTCTACCCTCCACGAGTTTGAACCATTGAACAGGTTTATCCGATGCTGATTTGAGTTCTGAGCGAACATTTTTCTTCTCGTTGTAGGCTAACAACACGTAGAATCCCAGTCTCTTTGCTTCGCGGATGACAGCCAGGAAATCGATATCTCCAGTCATCAGCAAAATGTTTCCTGGCTCGTTGTACTTCTCGAGGTGTCGTTCCATTCTTGTTCTCATCTCCACAATCAGTCTTTTGTCAGATGTGTCTTCCTCATTACCTGGAAAACAAAAATCAAATTTTTAACACTAATATTCATAAACCACCCAAAAAATTTAAAACAATCAAAACATTAAACATACCTCTTTTCTTCTCGTCAATAATTTGCACTGATGATAAGGAGGCCAAGTGTGTAGCTCCCCTTAAAAAATATCTATCACCAACTCCAACAATTTGCAAAGCGCCCACAAATCCCAAAATTTCAAGACCTTTTTTGATGTTTGGTATGACTGTTTTATGGTGCGCTAATGTTGTGAATGATTCAGGTACGGGACAGTTTTCAAAGTCCCAAATCCCTATTGTTCTTCTTCTTTTGTAATCAAAGGGATGCTTAATAAAAAAATAAAAAAAATATATATATATATCAGTGTATAAAAGTTAAATATAATTTTAATAATTTAAGAAAACGTTTTTTATTCTTACTGTGAAGTCAATGTATTCAAAATCTGGAGACAAGATCCGATTAATACTGGCTTTGATACTTGAATCTGAACCAAAAAAAAAAAAATTTAAGAAAACAAAAAAAGAGAGAGAAAACAGATAATAGGGTAGTAAAAAACGCTTACATGTTGTTTCTGTCTTTGGAAGTTTTTTGGTTGAATCCTGAAGGTAGTCCTTTGCCGTAGATTGAGCTGTTATCACCTCCTCAGACTTACTTTGGCCGGTAGGAAAACATATCAAGTCTCTGACACGGGGTATTTTTAGTAAATGTTCTTCTGAAAAAAGTTCATCTGAAGAACCTTTACCTGAAAAAGCTTTACCAGCTTGTATTATCAAAGCTCTCTCACTCTCTCTTGAAGATAGGTGAGCAGAATAGAGCAACTTTATCAGCTCTGAAACAGATCCAGAAGATGAAGAAGAAGAAGACATGAAAGAAGATGTTGGAACAAAGAAAGAAATGAACTGAAAAAGAGATCGCAAGCAGACTCGTGAGTTGATTTACAAAGAAGAGGACTCGCAGAGAAAGAAACGAGAGAGAGAGAGAGAGAAACCAGCGGAAAATAAAAAAATGAAATCTGGAAAAGCACGGAAAACGCATGTTAATTGTCTATGAAAATCCTCCTCAGACGAGGGTCCCAACCTGTTTTCAATATAGAACGTTAGCTTAGCTGGAATCCAATATAGGCCATACTTACTAGTCTCAATCCGCGTCTGTGATTTGTCTCTTTCTATTCTTACTGATTTATAAATGATTTTTAAGGTTAAAACCATCAGACTGAATATTTAATAAAAAAATTTCCTAGACTAATTTTATTTAACAAATTAAATTCTAAGAGATCATAATTACTATTACTATCGATTTTTAGTTTAGAAATTTTACATTAAATAAACCTTATCATTCAAATTTTTAAAAATTAAAAAAATTCAAAAATTTATAGTATTATCTAAAAATTAGTAACTTAAATTTTCAAAATTAACATTTTTAACTTTTTTTGTAAATATATGAGTTTGATGGATTTTTAACATTAACATTATATAAGTATAAATTAAAAATGTAAAAACTCAAAAAATATAATAGAAATTATCTAAAGATATACTAGTAATAAAATTACTAAAAGATTAAAAATGTAAAAAAAAATATATAATAAAAATTATATCTTTTTTTAATAAAAATTATATCTTATCTAATAAAAATGTTTTTTTTAAAAAAAAAAAAAAAATCTAATAAAAATGTAATAGTAAAATTTTAGATAATTTTTATTATATTTTATGGGGTTTTACATTTTTAATTGATACATATATAATGTTGATGTTAAAACACACATCAAACTCATATATTTACAAAATAATTTAAAAATGCTAATTTTGAAAATTTAAATTACTAATTTTTAAGTAATATTATAAAATTTTGAACTTTTTTTATTTTTTTTTAATTTTAATGGCCAAGCCTCTTAACTATGTTTATATAATGTAAAAATCTCTAAACTAAAAATTTACCGGCGGTGATATTGCTAAATAGTAAATACTAGTTATCAACTTTTCCTTTTTCGCCGTAGTTGAACTTCAAAACAAAATTAGAAAGCAGAGTATTATTATACTACTGTTATAAAAGAACTGGAATTTATTTGTATCGCAGGAATTTAAATAAGGGCGAAATTTTATACCCGTAGAAAGAAATAACACTGATACAGAGAGAGAATAGAAGAGAAGTGTTTTTGAGGTGTGTTCTTACAAATGATCGAAATCAATCATATATATAGAAAATAAATTTACTGTGCAAATAGTGCAGCGGGACCCACATCTTTAATTATTTCAACATTTTCGGTGGCCGCTGCTTTTGACTTTCGTAACACTCCCCCTTGGGGGCCGGTGTCACTATCCGCTCTCGCTTAACGTCTTTGTTGCCTCGTTAAAAATCTTTCCAAGAAAACCCAATGGGAAAAACCATAGTAAGGTAAAAAGAGTACAACTACGTAAGCTCCCCCTCAAATAAGCAGTCATAGATCCTTCTGATGACGCATCCCAATGTTATGGATGTGTTTTCTGAATACCGAGGTAGGGAGTGATTTTGTGAAGAGGCCAGCTGCATTGTCGCATGATCGAACATATCTTACTTCAATCTCTTTATTCTTCTCGAGCTCTTGAGTGTATGAGAAGAACTTAGGAGGTATATGTTTGGTTCTATCGCTTTTGATATATCCTTCCTTCGTTTGAGCAACACATGCCGCGTTATCTTCATATAGAATAGTTGGCTCCGTATTTTCGTCAATCCCACTGCTTGAACAGATGTGTCGGCTTATTGATCTTAGCCATACACATTCTCTACTTGCTTCATGGAGTGCAATGATCTCAGCGTGATTTGAAGAAGTAGCAACAAGTGTCTGCTTCTGAGAACGCCAAGATATGGCGGTGCCTCCAATTGTAAAAACATATCCTGTCTGGGATCGAGCTTTGTGTGGATCTGACAAATAACCTGCATCTGCAAAACCAATCATTTGACCTTTTGAACTTTTAGGATAAAACAAGCCTAAATCAGTTGTTCCTTGAAGGTAACGAAAGACATGTTTAATTCCATTCCAATGTCTTCGCGTAGGAGACGAACTGAATCTCGCTAAAAGATTAATGGCAAAAGATATGTCAGGTCGAGTACAATTTGCAAGATACATAAGAGCTCCAATTGCACTTAAGTATGGAGTTTCAGGACCAAGTATTTCTTCATTTTCCTCAGATGGTCGAAACGGATCATTTTCAACATTAAGTGATCTAACGACCATCGGGGTGCTAAGAGGAGTTGCTTTATCCATGTTAAAGCGTTTCAATACTCGTTTGGTATATGTAGACTGGTGTACAAATATACCCTTTCGAGAATGCTCAATTTGTAATCCTAGACAATATTTTGTCTGCCCGAGATCTTTCATCTCAAATTCTCCTTTCAGATAGTTTGATGCCTTTTGGATTTCGTTTTGAGTTCCAATAATATTAAGATCATCAACGTACACCGCGATTATTACAAATCCGAATGTTGTTTTCTTTATGAAAACACAAGGACATATAGGATCATTTGTGTATCCTTCTTTTGTTAAGTGTTCGCTGAGACGATTATACCACATTCGTCCAGATTGTTTTAACCCATATAATGATCTTTGCAATTTTATTGCACATAACTCTTTAGGTTTGGAACTTAACATTTCTGGCATTTTAAATCCATCTGGGATTCTCATATAGATATCAGTATCTAATGATCCATATAAATATGCCGTAACGACATCCATGAGACGCATTTCTAAATTTTCATTGGCCGCTAGGCTCATCAGGAATCTAAATGTGATTGCGTCCATAACAGGAGAATAAGTTTCCTCATAATCAATTCCTGGCCTTTGAGAGAAACCTTGGGCTACGAGACGAGCTTTGTATCTTGTAATCTCGTTTTTCTCATTTCTTTTTCGGACAAACACCCATTTGTACCCAACAGGTTTTACATCTTTGGGTGTGAGCACAATAGGTCCGAATACATTTCGTTTGTTAAGCGAATCTAATTCGACTTGAATTGCATCTTTCCATTTTATCCAGTCATGTCTCTTTTGACATTCATATACAGACTTTGGTTCTGGATCTTCGTTTTCTTCATTTATTTCCTTTGCTAAAAGGTATGAGAAAACGTCATCAATATCATCCATCTCATTTCGTTTCCATATCTTTCCATTATGGATGTAATTGATAGAAATCTCGTGATTTCCATCAGATTCATGATGCTCTATATTGTCGTTCGATTCACAATTCGCTTCTTCCAAAATATTTTCCGCTATTTTGGGAGTATCATGCTTTTCACATTCCTTACGTTTTCTAGGAAGTTTATCCTTTGAACCAATAGGTCTACCGCGCTTTAAACGTGTTCCTGATTCACGTGTATCAACTGCCGTTCCACCATTTTGTGGTATTTCAATACGAGCAGGAGTATTTGCAGCGGGTATATGTGATTTAGTTACCATTTTGGTATCAGCAAATGCATCTGGTAGCTGATTTGCTATATTTTGTAAATGCATGATACGTCGAACTTCTAGTTCTGACTGTTTCGTAGGAGGATCAAGGTGTAATAACGATGGTACACTCCATTTGATCTCTTTTCCTACTTGTTTATTGTCTCCCCCTAGAGTTGGGAATTCTTTCTCATTGAAATGACAATCGGCAAATCGTGCCGTAAACACATCACCAGTTTGTGGTTCTAGGTATCTTATTATTGATGGAGAATCATAGCCAATATATATTCCCAACCGTCTTTGCGGTCCCATCTTTGTACGTTGTGGTGGTGCTATTGGAATATAAACCGCACAACCAAAGATTTTTAGATGAGAGATATTTGGTTCTTTTCCAAATGCTAACTGTAATGGGGAATATCTATGGTATGCACTTGGTCTTATCCGAATTAGTGCTTCTGCATGCAAAATAGCATGTCCCCATACAGAGGTTGGGAGTTTTGATCTCATGATCAATGGCCTTGCAATTAGTTGCAGCCGTTTAATTAATGATTCTGCCAAACCATTTTGTGTATGAACATGAGCAACAGAATGCTCTACTTCAATCCCTGATACCATACAATAATCATTAAAAGCTTGGGATGTGAATTCACCAGCGTTATCTAATCTAACTCTTTTAATTGGATAATCTGAGAACTGTGCTCTTAATTTGATTATCTGAGTTAGAAATCTCGCAAATGCCATATTTCGAGATGATAACAAACAAACATGTGACCATCTACTCGATGCATCGATTAATACCATAAAGTAGTAGAATGGTCCACACGGTGGATGTATTGGTCCACAAATATCACCTTGGATTCTTTCCAAAAACTTTGGTGATTCTTTGTCAACTTTGGTTGGTGATGGTCTTATGATTAATTTCCCAAGAGCACACGCATCACATGTCATTTTATTACTTTGGTATATATCTTGGGTTTTTATTGAATGACCATGTGAGCTTTCAATGATTTTTCGCATCATTGTAGTGCCTGGATGACCAAGGCGATCATGCCATAATGTAACATCTTCTGGATTTCTTTTTATCACAAGATGTGATTCTATAGCATCAATATAAGTGTGATGCAATCCAGAAGGAAGTTCTGGAAATTTTTCCAGTACAAGGCCTTTGCCTGATTTTTCAGAAGTTATATACAAATACTTCTTTCCATTCTCAGTTGCAGACTGAGTGTTATACCCTTGACGGTATATATCTTTGAAACTCAACAAATTTCTCTTAGAATTTGGAGAATATAAGGCATTATCTATGGAAAACTTTGTTCC
The DNA here is from genome assembly GCF_020379485.1 of Brassica napus. Classification (NCBI taxonomy): domain Eukaryota; kingdom Viridiplantae; phylum Streptophyta; class Magnoliopsida; order Brassicales; family Brassicaceae; genus Brassica; species Brassica napus. The sequence goes on from NC_063444.1 coordinate 38,740,542, forward strand.
ATTAGGCAACATAAAGTTCGCCTTGCCAATTCCTTCGATCAGGTCTGTAGGACCTGATATTGTGTTTATAGTCATTTTTACTGACTTTAAAGTAGAGAAATATCTCTTATCCTTCAGTATAGTGTGCGTTGTGCCACTATCTGGTATGCAAACTTCTCTACCAATTTGTTTAGTTGTTGTTCCATTTGCTTTCTTATCCATTTCTGTAACACACAGTTAATATTAATAAAGAAAAAAAAACTTTCATAAGTAAACATATTATTCATCAATAACAAGTACACAATAATTATACATTAGATATTTTGAAATACAACATTATTTTGAAAGTGAAATACATAATATTTTATGGCATCACTAGGCATTATTAAGCTTGATCAGTACAAGCACTTCAAATATTTTGATGAGTGGCCTCGTCGAAATCTCCCATAAAGTCAGAGGATTCGAGGTATGTCGATGTTGTACCCACAAGGTGTTCATTGAGATTTACTTCCTTTGCCTTGCCTTTAATAGATTCTTGGTACAATTGGCATAGATGCCGAGGAGTTCGACATACTTGAGACCAGTGTCCCTTCGATCCACATCTGTAACAGACGTTCTCATTTTTATGAGTAGGGTTTTCTTGGGTTTCTTTCCCTTTTACCCGATCAGATCGATTCCATGTGTTGGATCCCCTTCCTCTTGGGTTGTTACTCCTTTCATGGTTGCGGTTAAATCGATAACCACGACCACGACCAAAACCACGATTGTGACCACGGCCACGACCACGCCCACGATAGGAATAATTTCCTTTTTCCGGATTTTTTATATCCGTTGCATTTACCTCAGGAAATGCTTTGGTTCCCGTGGGTCGGGCATTGTGGTTTTTAATGAGGAGTTCATTATTTCTCTCCGCTATCATAAGCGCCACAACGAGTTCAGAGAACCTCGTATACCCACAATTTCTATATTGTTCTTGTAGAACATAATGATTTTTGTGGAACGTTTGGTAAGTTTTCTCGAGCATTTCTGCTTCCGAGACAGGCTTACCGCAATAATCTAATTGCGCCGCTATTCTCAATATAGCGGAATTGTACGTTTCCACTTTTTCAAAATCTTGAAATCGTAGATTTTTCCACTCATCAAGTGCATGGGGGAGAGTAATTTTTCTTTGGTTATCAAACCTCTCCTTCAGAGCTTTCCAAAGATCTAAGGGATCTTTGGTTCTCGCATAATCATGCGTAAGATTTTCATCTAGATGCCTTCTCAGAAATATCACGGCCTTAGCCTTTTCATGAGAGGTTGATATATTGCCATCTTTTATTGTTCCGAGTATTTCCTCGGAATCTAGATGAAGCTCCATGTTTGTAACCCATGCCGTGTAGTTTGTCCCAGTTACTTCCAATGCCGGAAACTGAAGTTTCTCGATTTTTGCCATTTGTATTTCTAAAGAACATAAATAAAAATTATTAGAATATTATTCATATTAAAAGGAACCGTTTACATTAATCATGCAAGCAATTACAAGGAGAAGCGATGTAAAGAAAATTAAACCGATATTCATCTTAAATTCACTCGGAGTAAATTCTCCAACGAATAAACCATAAATAGAAACACAAATAAAAATGACACATAAAAACAAAAGTGCGCGAATCATCTTTCTTGAAATAAAAAATCGGAGGAGAGCGATTTGAAATTTTTGAGAGAAGATGAAATATTTTGGATGATGAAATGGAGTGAAAATGAGTTGTATTTATAGATGAAAAACACTGTTCATAACCGTTGGAGAAAGGGGAAATTTTTGAAAAAAATTTCTTTGTGACCGTTGGGGTTAAATCGAGTGCACCAAAAATTAGTCTGAAAATATCGTATTAAACGGTCAATCAAATCTATAAAATTTCATAAAAGTAAAAAATTATGACAATAAAATATTTATGTTATGACAACAAATCATGCGACGGCTCAGCCGATCAATGCAGAGTAATAAATAAATTATACGGCGGCTCGGCCGACCAATTAATAATAAACAGAATATAAGGCGGCTCAGCCGACCAATAAATAATAAACATGATATAAGGCGGCTCGGCCGACCAATAAATAATAAACATGATATAAGGCGGCTCGGCCGACCAATAAATAAATTAAATTACTAGTAAATAATATAGGCGGTATTTCGGCCATTATAACATGATATAAATAATAGTAGAGGCGGTATACCGACCATTATAACAGGGTATAAATGATACAAAAAAATTTTACCGAATCGCAGAGTGATCGTGCTGATAACGTGTTATAAAAGAACTGGAATTTATTTGTATCGCAGGAATTTAAATAAGGGCGAAATTTTATACCCGTAGAAAGAAATAACACTGATACAGAGAGAGAATTGAAGAGAAGTGTTTTTAAGGTGTGTTCTTACAAATGATCGAAATCAATCATATATATTGAAAATAAATTTACTGTCCAAATAGTGCAGCAGGACACACATCTTTAATTATTTCAACATTTTCGGTGGCCGCTGTTTTGACTTTCATAACAACTACATCAATGATACACATTAATCGTTATTGTTGGCATGTCGTCATCCGATATTGTTTGTCAAGCTACTTTTTTCTAATAATTTAATTACTAGTTATCAACTTTCCCTTTTCAGCCATAGTTGAACTTGAAAACCAAATGAGAAAGCCGAGTAGTATTAATACTACAGTAAAATGATACACATTAATCGTTATTGTTTGCATGTCGTCATCCGATATTGTTTGTCGGTTAATTATTTCATTAACATGGAAATATACGTTGTAGTTTTTTTTTTTTTTTTTTTTTTTTTTTTTTGTAGACTAGGATGGGTTCGGGCCTTCGGCCTTAATCCCACCCCAGGCCCGGCGCCAGCCTGCGCCTGTACCGGTTAGGGCCCTGGGCACGCCTCCCCGCCTGCGAATCGAACAGCTGACCTCCCAAGGTTGAGGGGCAGGTACCACTGGACTATCGAGTCCGGGTAATATACGTTGTAGTTGATGCTCACTTGTCATTGATTATTACTGATCTTGAAGAAACAAATAAATGAAATATTTTCAAAACGCAACCGCTAATTAATAAACTAACTAGACCAAAATTTCACCATTAGAGTCCAGCTAATAGATCTTGTTCCCCTCCAGTTTTGGCCAATACATCCAACAAGTCCATTTCACTATCGAAAACCATCTCATTACCAACGGAGTCTAAGTGCTGAAAATCTTTGTGCATCTCATCAAAACCAGCCACTTCAAGATTCTGACGTGTTGTTTTCTTCATCTCCGAAGTTTATGAAAGAGAAAGAATCTTTAATGTATATTTGTATGCTTTTAACACGTAAAATAATATTTTCTTAAAACTAAAATACTAGTATGTTTATACATTATGTTAATTAGATTTTTTTTCCGCGCTACGCGCGGATTTTGTCCTTTAAATTTATGTTTAAGTAAATTTTATACATTTTAGAATATTTACTTTTGTAAACTTATAAAAATATTTTTCTTAAGTATGTGCGACTGAAAAAAGTTGAAATATTATAATATGCATTTTGTCTTTCAAGCAACTTTAAAATTTAGAAAATAGTATTCTAAAATCGGATCTAAACAAAACGAATTTTCTAAAATAACTTTCAAAAGATATATTTAGGCATTCAGAAATATAGTTTCTTAAAAAGTGTCTAACTACCTCATACAGATTATTTGAATATAAAATATGTTTATTAACATTGCTGTACCTGATATGCGAAATATACCCAGCTGACTTTTAATTTTGTATAGATAATTAACTAAAATATTGGTTGTTTTTAAGAAATGTGCTTATGGTTCAATTTTTGGTACATTTCTTGCCTATTTGATCTAATAAAAAAGGATTAAAACCTACTTTAGATATATATATATATATACAGTAAAAATTCTATAAATTAATAATATTGGTATTTTGGTATTTATTAATTTATAGAGTTATTAATTTATAAAAAGTTTCCGTTTTAGATTTTTCTATTTTAAGATATTTTTTTATTAAATTAAAAATATTTAATTTAGTGTATATAAATTAATAAGCTTTTTGAAATTTGAAATTTATATTAGTTTTATTATATTATTGGTATATATAAAATATGTCTCATAGAACGCGGTTTTAGATTTAATTTTACTAAACTTCGTCCAAATATATTAAGTGTTAAGAAATATAAAGATAATTCAATTACGAATGTAAAACAAACAATATAATGGTTGGTTTATACTTATAGAAAATGTATATAAAATGTATGTACAAAAGTTTCTTATTTATAGGGAATTATGATATTTTTTATTCATTCTGGTGGAAACACAAACCTATGTACTTTTAAATTCTTAAACAATTGATAGAGAAGAACGATGGTTCTTTTCGGTATGATTTTCTTGATGCTTTTCTTTTTAGTTGTAGGTGAAATGTTTTGCTTCAGCTCTTGTATGTAAGTTCACGATTATGTTTTTTTTTGTGTTGTCAAAGTAAAATATAAAATCGTGTAGTTGATGATGAAACCAGTAACAGTTTCTTTGTAAATTTGTATCAGTTTATTATAATGCATTACTTTAAAAATATGTGTTTATTTTTCTTTAATATATTTTAAGATAATGCTTGTGATGTCACAACTTTATTTTCCGACTACATATTCTTTGGACTGCGATATTTAATTGTCCCATAGAGATTACTTAACCACTTGAGCTACAATATACTTTTATATAAAACGGGATGGTGGTTTGAAATAAGTTTCTGTTTTTAATTGAGTAATCAGGTTGCTTTGAGCAACAGTTTACACTGCAAGTCCCATTTTTGTTGCGTCTTTGAACACAAGTCAGTCACCGAGGTCCATCTCTACCGGTAGATAATAATTGTTGCTCTTGCCTTTGGAACAGGTTTATCTACCTGAGCTAGTTCTGTAATTGGAGAGGCTGTTATTACCGTTACCAACTTCGGATTCATGAAATCTGATACCGGAATATGGTATGGCTCCAACAGCCATCTGCAGTTCTCCAAACATATTATTGTTATCTCTCTGCTGCGAATAAGTCGTAGGATTCATTTGCAGTCCTCCGAACATATCATTGTTGTCTCGCTGCTATGAATAAGTCGTATGATTCACTTGTGCCATCAGATTAGGTTGGGAAGCTGCCGGAAAACCAGAGAAGTAACCCTTGTTGTGAAACGGAGAACTCTTGTCATATCATTGTCCTCCTGTGAATCCTGTCTGAAATTCATAAAGATCAGAGAACTGAGTTACTACCGGTGGTTGCATCGGTTGGTAGCTGTTGTTGCTTGCTAAAGAAGTAACCCCTTGGCTTGACGAAGGAAACAACGAAGAACCTACTGGAAAGCTCTGCAACGTTGGCGATGAAGACAGCTGTATCGCAAAGTTATCATCTTTCTTTGTTTCGGATCTGTTTTTGATGGTGTTGGCTTCTCTCGTCTTCTTTTGTCTCTGTCTTAGCTTTGGAGCTTCAATGGCCAAAACAACACTCTTCTTCTCATTCATGGCTGTCGCATTCTCGATCTCAGTTTGCGCAACAATACCTTGTTCATGACCGCTCCTGAGAAACATATCCAACGTTCCAACATCATAATCAAGTTGTTGAGCTTGATCTCCACCGTTCTGCACAACCTCTGAACCCTTCTCTTTAGTTTTGATCATCTCCTGACATATCTCGCCCTGTTTCCTCTGTTTTTCACTCTCCTTCTCCTCTTGTCCCGCAGCAACCGCTCTCTTCTTCGGAGGTGGTCGAGACACAACATGTTGATCCGATGGTCCATTCAATTCAGTGTTCATCCAAATCATTAAGCTCTCTCTAGAAGCTGTAAGATCATCAAGCAACGTCTTCATAAACATTCCAACTTCATCCGTCTCCATTACCGTTTCCTCTTTCTTCGTATTCTCCTCTGCACAAACAGTTTTCGGTTTACTCTCATCTTTCTTGCTCTTTCTCTTCCGGGTTTTCACAGGTTGCTCCGTAGACACTGTTTTTGTTCCATTGTCTAGCTGATGAGAGTCAAGAACAGGATCTGTGTTATGAATAATCGGTTCGTGAGTTGAATATGAATCTGGATCGTCGCTTGATGAATCATCATCAAAGTTGTTCTCTTGCTTCTGAAATCTCATTTCTCACTAAACCTTGGCTCATCTCCCATTCTTATAAGATTCACTTTGTCTCAAATCTTACAGATTTCAACTGCAAGACAAAAATAACACCAGCATGTTGTAGTGTATCGAAAAGGATCATATCACTACAAGAAAACATCGGTATTCTGACGGACATTCCGACGGAAAATGAAATCCTCGGAATTTCCGAGGAAATTCCGAGGAAACCCAAAATTTGGGTTTCTTCGGAATTTCCTCGGAATATACCGACGAAATTCCGAGGAAACATCAATCCGTCGGAATATTCCGAGGAAATTCCGACGAACTAGTGATCGATCGATGCGTTTTTGGACATATACCCATCGATCGATCACATTGTTACGCTTTGGTCCATCTTAATGATCGATCGATGCGTTTTTGGACATAAATAGATCGATCGATCCGTTTATAAAAAAACATTCGAGATTTTGAAACCCCAAACACTAGTTCCTCAGAATTTCCTCGGAATATTCCGAGGAAATTCCGAGGAACACTTGATATCCTTGATCGATCGATGGGATAATCTCATCGATCGATCACATTGTTACGCTTTGGTCCATCTTAGTGATCGATCGATGCGTTTTTGGACATAAATATATCGATCGATCCGTTTATAAAAAACATTCGAGATTTTGAAACCCCAAATACTAGTTCCTCAGAATTTCCTCGGAATATTCCGACGGAATTCTGAGGAAGAAAAGGGTTTCCTCGGAATTTCCTCGGAATATTCCGAGGAAATTCCGAGGAAATAGGGTTTTTAAACCGAAAACAACGTTTTGCGGTTTGAATAACACCTATATAACTCTTATTAAGTGTCTTACGTTCATTATGAAGTCAAAAATTTGTTCATTACCCTATAATAAACACTTTTCCGATTGTATGAACGAAATCCCCACAACATAAGAGAAACACTTAAACACTTATACACTTTAATGAACGGTAAAGGGAATACTTACAATTCGTTTTGAAATTTGTTATTTCATGGTTTATGCTCATCTATACAAAGAATCCTCAATGGTATGCATTACAATTGTATAAGAAATGAAATACGGCAAAAAAAAATTGATGTTTTGAAACCCCAAACACTAGTTCCTCGGTATTTCCTCGGAATATTCCGAGGAAATTCCGAGGAACAATATAAATTAATAGAAATACATGCACAGGATATTCTTTTTCCTCGAATTAATGAAAATATTCCGAGGAAATTCCGACGGATATTTAAGTGGCCGTCGGAATTTCCTCGGAATATTTTCATTTAACCGGGCAAACAAGCCGCCAAATATTTCGCGAAAATTGAAATTGAAAATACTGAGGGAATTCCGACGGAAAATATCCGTCAGACCCAAGGTTTTATAAACTCGAACCGCATCTTCTTCCCCATTTCTCTCTTCTTCCCCATTTCTCTCTTCTTCCTCTCCGGCGATCTCTCTCTCCTTCCGGCGTTCTCCACCTTCTCTCGCGACGATCTCTCCGGCGAATCCTTTCCATTCCTTTACAAATCATGTAAGGACCTTATCCCACTCTCTTAGGTCCTATTTGTTAGGTTTTTAAATAGATTTGATGATTTTAGAAGTTTTTTGATAGATTTTTGTTAGGGTGATTGGGTAGGATTGTGATTTGTTGTGTAATAGGTTTAGAATTGTGATTTGGTTGTGTTGAATTGATTTAGAACTTTTTTTATAAATTGTTTATTATTTTTGTATTTACAAAACGTTTATATAAATTCGATTTTACAAAACGTTTTTGTATATAAATTCGATTTTTGGATTTATAAAAGATGATTTCATATTTATAAAAATATTTATATTTATTAAAACTAATTTTGTATTTATAAAACATTTTTTTGATTTATAAACACTATTTTTTTATTTTTGTATTTATAAAAACTATTTTTAAATATACAAAACGTTCTTTGTATATAAATTCGTTTTTTGGATTTATAAAAGATGATTTCATATTTTAAAATTAATTTTGTATTTATAAAACATTTTTTGATTTATAAACATTATTTTATTATTTTTTGTATTTATAAATACTATTTTGTATTTATAAAAAGATGATTTCATATCTATAAAAATATTTATATTTATTAAAACTAATTTTGTATTTATAAAACATTTTTTTTATTTATAAACACTATTTTATTATTTTTTGTATTTATAAAAACTATTTTGTATTTATAAAAAGATGATTTCATATTTATAAAAATATTTATATTTATTAAAACTAATTTTGTATTTATAAAACATTTTTTTATTTATAAAAACTATTTTATTATTTTTTGTATTTTAAATATGTTTTCTATTTCAATTTTAATTTTATATTTTTGAATTTCAATTTAAAAAAATAAATTTATAATTTTTTTTTTGAATTTTGGAAATATTCCGAGGAAGTGTATCCCTCGGAATATTCCGACGACATATTCCTCGGAATATTCTGAGGAATTTCCGACGAAAAAAGTCCTCGGAATATTCCGAGGAAATTCATTTCCTCGGAATTCCGTCGGAAATTTCCGAGGGATTTCCGAGGAAAGATGAATTTCCGAGGAGTTATTTCCGAGGACTTTTTTCGTCGGTATGTCGTCGGAATAGCGTTATTCCGACGACATACCGACGATTTTTTCCCTCAGTATGCCGCTATTTTCTTGTAGTGTATATATACATAAGAGTGGTAGAAAACTTCACGAAACATGATAAACACAAAGACTAATATATCAAACGCAGTTTTTTTCCGTCTTTGCAAGCATCTAAAGATTGAGAAGATCAGAATCAGATCCTCCAGCGGATTGAGAAGATAAATATTAAAGAAAACGAAAAGAGAGATTGCAAAATAATAAATTGACATAAAATGATTCTTTTTGTTATTTGTGATGACATGGATATTTTTTTTGTTATTTGTGATGAGATGGCAATTTGATAGGTTGGGAATTTTTTGCTGAGGTGGCATAGCTTAGAGAGCTTCATATTCCTCCTTTTAGTATAGTATAGATTTCATTTGTCAAGCATTATTTTCAGTTCATCGTGTCAGATTTTGAATAAGATTTTAAAATTTTAGGTATTTGAATTTTTTTGGTATTTGTTTGGAGTTTCAAATATTTTTCGTGTTTTGGATATTTTTCAGATTTTTTATATATTTCGAATTCTTTAGGATCTTAAATACCCGAACAGATGTGGACTCATTACGTCCATATCAGGTCCAACAACCTTTTGATATAGATTTTTAACGTTATTGTACAAAAATATAGTTGATGAAATATTTTTCTGAGTAAATGTATCATAAGAAATAATATTAAGATCTGTTAAAAATATTTAAAATATTGTATGTTTAGAATGATTAATGTACAGAAAAATAATAAATAGTTATACATAACTCCAACAACTTTTTTATATTAGATTTTTTAAAACTCTTTCTCTTTTAATAGTATTGATTCGTTTTAAGTGAAAAGTATATAAAAGTATAATATCTAAACAAATAATTTTCAAAATCTTGAATAATCAATTATGATATCGTGAAGTCGGGTTAGCTTTAATAGAACCAATGAATTTCTTCATTTTTGTGAAGGTAATATGAATATTCAGAAAAATTATTTTTAAATATGAAAATATTATCAAACTATAGACGGTTGAAAGTTTAGTATATGATATGAGATTTTAGTTGGAAAGTTTATATATGATATGATTACTTTATTATAAACAAAAGAGAAAGTTAGAATGTACACATATATGTCTTGTAATTTATCTTGCTTTAAATCATATATTATATGATAAAAGTGATAATATAAAACATTAGTTTCAATGCTTTTACGGTTAAAAATAAAAATGATAAATATAGTAATAGTAATGATTAGGATTTAAGAGTGAGATTTAAATAAATAAAAGAATTGACTAAATTATTGTTAGAGAAATATATAACAACATATTGTTAGTATAAATTTAAGGTAAGACTAAAAAATAATGAGTTAAATGAAATGGTCCAAACAACTTTTATAGGTAGATTTTTTTTAGACTCCTTCTCTTTTAATAGTATTGATATTGATCTGTTATTAATAAGCTAATGAAAAATATATGTAATATTCATTTAAGAGAAATATGAAAATTCGTTTGGTAGTTACAACTTATTTCCATAGTTATTTAACTAGAATTAAAATTTAGTGGCAAAACTGAATTTAGGAGAAACCAAGGAGACCTCAAAAGTTACTGTTCATTTTCCCAATTCAATCCATCGTCTTATTTTTCATCGGTATGCAATCAATTTAATTATTGTATTAACAAATATGTTTGGAAAAAGATTGTATAGAGCCCATTGGACACAAAATACTCAAAAGATTCTGCAATTGTAGAGCATAAATTAGATAGAAAGAGGGAAAAAAAAAAGAAATGGAAAAAAGGAAGCTAGAGAGAAATCCAACGGCTGAGAATATATCCCCAGAGATCAACGGCGGAGAATCTAACCCCAATTATCTTATCTCCATCGCCGCTATGAAAACCTAAGTTTCGATAAAAACTTTATTTTTGTGTTCAGCAACCAAGCAAGATGTTTCCCTTCGCCCGTAAGATGTCGCCATAAAAATTACTTTTTTTTTCTTTTGTCCAAGAAACACAGTAACACCTTCGGTTGATTGTTTTCGTTTTGCAGGTGCACCGACAGTCGTGTTGTGGGACACTTTTGATTGCCCCATCATCCCCGATGATGATTTCACTGAAGTTTTTCTGATCACTAAATCGGCTCTTGAAGAAAAGGGTATTATTACTGGTGTTTATGGTAGCGTCGAATTCAGGGCTTTCGTTGGCGACATGGACGAGTGTCCGGGATTTCCTGTTTTTTGGATAGACAAAGGTGAATTTATCTTTGGCCCTCTTTCTTTCTTCTTGTTTCTGTGTGTATCTATTGATTACATTTATTATATGCAACAGCTAAGGGCAAAGATGATAGACTTTGGAGCATCATTACATTCTTACTTGCTCAGGCGAATTATTATTCATCAAGTACAACATTCTTGAATTTGTTGCTAGTCGTGGGAGATATATCTGAGCACGAGGAGTTTCAGCGGACTATTCGCTTATTAAATTCCAGAAGAAAATTCAATGTTCTTCTAGCACAGCCTCCTCCTCAAAATGCAAGCTCATCATCAGGAGAGGAGCTTTTTGACAAAGACTGGCTCTGCTCCCGTCTTGCAGCTGGAGAACAACTTATAAACAAGTTGGGCATAGGGAAAACCTTTGAACCACCTTTGAAACATATTCCTTCTCATCAGGTTGCTCTTACTTCTCACCAGGTTGCTCTTCCTTCTCACCAGGTTGCTACTAAGTTGTCATTTGCAAAGCCATTATGCCTTAGTAAACATATGGGTAAGAATAAGATCTCTTGCCTGTCTTTATTATTATTATTTTTGCTGATTTTTGAATGGAATGGATCATTTTCTCTCGCAGCCGAGAGAGCAAGAACATGTGTCTTCTGGGACACTGTGGCTTACCCACTCCCTGCTGGTCTCCATTCCGATGATGTTTTGCAAAACATTGAAGATGCTCTTTCTGAAAGGGGTTATTGTGGCCGTGTCTCAGTCACGGCTTTTCTCGATGATCACCCCTCCCCACCAGGCTTTACTGGATGTAACGTCTCTTACCTAAAAGATGGTGAGCTCTCTCTCGTTTTTTTTCTTTCTCTAATTAATTTACTATTTTTGTTTGATCTTAGTTTTACATAAAGGGGCTGTTTGTTTCACCATTTGCCATCTCCATCCAAATGATTCATTTGTATGATCTATTCAAATGACCCATTCAGATTTTTGTGATTGTTTGTTTGTCCATCCACATAGCTCATCTAGATGAATCATCTAAATGGATCTTATGTTTGTTTTTTTATTTTCATTTCCATTCAAATGAGTTTAGTAAAGAAATTACAAAAATATCCTTGTGTTGATTTAATTATATGTTTAATATTAATTTTAACTATATTACATTTAATTATTTAGTTTAGTATATTTACATTAGAATTATTTCAAAATTAACGAGTTTTCTTTTTGCGGTTTGGGCGGGAAAACAAGTTTTTTCGGTTTTAGCGAGAAAACACATTTTTTATGTTTTGGTGGAAAACAAGATTTTTCGGTTCTGGCGGAAAAACGATATTTTTCGATTTTGGCGGGAAAATACAAATTTTTGGTTTTGGCGAGAAAACAAGTTTTTGCGGTTTTGGCGGGAAAACACGTTTTTGGCGAGAAAACACATTTTTGCGGTTTTGGAGGGAACCACGTTTTTGCGATTTTGGCGGAAAAACGCATTTTTGCGATTTTGGCGGGAAAACGCGTTTTTGCGATTTTGGCAGGAAAACACGTTTTTGCGGTTTTGTCGGGAAAACACGTTTTTGGCGGGAAAACACGTTTTTGCGCTTTTGGAGGAAAACACATTTTTGCGATTTTGGCGGGAAACATGCTTTTGCGGTTTTGGTGGGAAACCACGATTTTGCGGTTTTGGCGGGAAACCGCGTTTTTGCGGTTTTGTCGGGAAAACGCGATTTGCGGTTTTGGCGGGAAAACGCGTTTTTACGGTTTTGGCGGGAAAACGCGTTTTGCGGTTTTGGCGGGAAAACGAGATTTTTCGGTTTTGGCGGAAAAATACAAATTTTCGGTTTTGGCAAGAAAACACGTTTTTTGGTTTTGGCGGGAAAACACATTTTTTAGTTTTGGCGGAAAACACTTTTTTGTAATTTTGGCGGGAAAACACGGTTTGCGACTTTGGCGGGAAAACGTGTTTTTTTTTGTGTTTTGACGGAAAAATGTATTTTGGGGTGTTGGCGTGAAAACATTTTTTTTGTGATTTTGGCATGAAAACTTGTTTTCGGTTTTTGCGGAAAAACACGTTTTTGCAATTTTGACGGGAAAACATTTTTTTGCAATTTTAGCGGGAAAATGCGTTTTGGGGTTTTGGCGTGAAAAAGTAGTTTTTAGCACGTGAAAAAGTAGTTTTTAGCACGGGAAAAAATGTTTTTATAGTTTTGTCAGTTTTCGTTTGTGACAAAAATGATATTATGTTTAGGTTTGTAATTTATGAATTACATTAGGGGTATAATAGACATTATACCATTTTGAATGAACCATCTCCATTCAAATGATCTAAATTGGTTCACAGCTGAATGAACTTTAAAATAAAGCCTAAATTTCCAAAAGTCATCCGGATGATCCATCTGAATGAGTTGCACTTTTAGTGCCTAAACAAACAAAACTCTCATCTTCATCCGGATGGTCCATCCAGATGGAGAAACAAACAGGCCCATAATGTATGCATGGTCTCAGGAGAGAGAGATGCGCGACATTGGCAGATTGCACTGCACTTGCTTGCTGCTGCTCGTCGCACTAGGATTGAGCCATTAAATCATATGCTACTCATGGGAGACATCTCAGGACACATTGAGCTCTTAAGGACTATCTACCTGTTAAATTTGAGATTTTCCTACAATGTTATCTTAACACAGCCTCCTCGTGAAAACGCATCATCAGGAGAGCCACTTGGTAAGGACTGGCTCTGCTCAAGCCTCTCAGCTGGAGACAAACTTCTCAGCCAAATCGAACAAAAATTAATCATGAGCACAATTGTAAAACCTTTGACTCCTTGGCAGGTACTTGCTCTTGCTGTTTGTAATCATGATTGCTTGCTTTTGTTGTTGTACATCCTGTCATCTCCCTCCGATCTATATGCCTCAGGAGCGATACAAAGCTGCAACCACGGTCGTGTTCTGGGACCTTGTGGATTGCCCAGTACCTGTTGGTCGCACTGCTGTTTTGGCTTCACAGATCATTAGATCGGCCTTTGAAAAAATGAGTTATCGTGGCACTGTTACCATCCATGCTTTTGGCGAAGTGAGTAATCTGGATCCGCTTGTTTCAGAACTAAGAGATGTGGAGTGTCATGATGAAAACACACCCACACCCTCAGGTGTATTCCTTGAAGATACGAATCCATCCGGAATCGTGTTTCATCACACACCCACAGGTGAATTCCTTAAGCTCTCTTACCACTCTCACTCTTTCTCTCTTTTTCACTTATATGTCTTCTTTATCTGCGTTTTATGTGTATATGTATTGTTTCAGCACATAAAGACGCTAGACGTGAGATGATGCGTGATGAATTACGCGTCTGGGCACTTGGTAATGATGCTCCAGCAAATGTGATGGCTATCTTACGAGACACCTCTGATGACAAGATCTTTGCCGGTTATCTTAACGTATTGAGATCGATAAATTATAACGTTGTCATAGCACAGCCTCAGAACGCGTTAGGCCAGCTTTTCGATATGGAATGGCTTTGCGCAAGACTTGGAGACAGATTTCTCCCTCGAACGAGAAATTTAGCCTCCTATGATAGATACCGATTTCGTTAGGTTTTTCATGCAGAATGTCTCTCAAGACTTGAAGAAGTTCGACCTTCTACTTACCCTCCAAATTAATCTTTTTGTTTGTTCGGCTTGTTTTCTAAAGTGTTTTATTTGGTTAGCAAAAAAAAAACTCGTTGTGTAATACTCCCTGTTCGGAACTACGCGTTAGTCGAACGGCAATCCCGGACCTAGCGCATTCTTGGGGTCTAGTTTTTATATATTTTAATTATATAATAACATATATATTAAATACATGAAGTGCTACCTACGAGATCACGTGGTCTAGTGGTTTGTTTTCATACTTACCGTATCAAAGTTCGCGGGTTCGAGCTCAGTTAGGTTCATTTACATTCGATTTTTAATATTTTTGTTTAATGAGTACGAAATGACAATTTTACCCTTATCTTTAACCTTTTTCTACGATTTACAGAACTTCAATATTGCGTTTTTCATTTTTTTTTTCACGATTTCAAAGCTTTTGCAAACGATTATTGTGGGTTTTCTAGAAATATGATAGATCTATAACCTAATCTATGATTTAGAACCCAAAATTTCGATCTTTTGCATGAGTTTTCGTTTCACCGCCTAAACCCACCGATTTCACCTCTACGCCACGGTAACCTTCCGATGACCCTTTAATCGGGCGAGTTTTCGGCCGGGCGCGTTTTTCGAACATGGGTAATACTTGTCTTCCTTTTGCACAAGGTTTGCAAGTTTTTGCTTGGGCTTTGTTTGTTCGAAACCTTTCATTATTTTGGTGGATTAATTTGTGGAGGTTAAGAGTAACGCTAGTTGACATAGACTACATGACACGTCTAGGAATCGCTTACAATTATTGTTCGCATTACTATAACATTTTGTTAATTGTTATTTTCTTTTTTGAACAAATAATTGTTAATCTAATGGAGGCCTCCAACAAGGGAGAATAAGCCCAAGATAGTTAATGAACTAAATTAGAGCCCCTCAGAATAAACTTTATTTTAAATTCAAGTAAATATAATAAAATTGCTAGGAATAACACACTTTTCTAACTAACCCATATACTAGAAATTATATGATGATTTAATATTGTGCTACCCAGTGTATATTTGTAAGAACTATTAATATATATACTAGGATAAGATCCGCGCCTTGCGCGGAATTAAGTTATTATTTTTATTATATTTTGGAGAATGAAACAATAGTTTGGCTTCATCTGGATTAGGGGTGTTCAATCCAGATATCGGGTTGGTTTCGATTCGGTTCGGGTTTTTTCGGTATTTTGGTTAATAAAATATAACTACTATTCTAAATCCATATTTACTTTGACTTTATTCTTTCACATACTTTTGAAAGATTTCAACTGGACAACTAAATTGATCATCCAATCTTGTTGCTTTAAATCATTAGTATATATATATATATATATATTATTTAGTTTGAATATTTATTAAATAAAAATTCATATGCGTTATATTTTATGATCATTTGTAACTTATTATAACAAAAAAAATAATCTATTGATCACAAAATTTTCAGAGTGAGAATCTTTAAATTTCTAATAATATATAGACGTTTTGAAAAATTCAAAATATAACATATAAGAAAAAATATAAATGTTTTTATTATATTTAATGTAATTTTTTAATATCTTTTAATAATATAAAATTAAAAAAAGAACTAAGATACCAAAATTGTTATCAAATATTTATTATTCATAATAATTAATTTTCATATATACGTTAATCATATTAGGTAATTTCGTAGCTTCTAATTAAGGAAAGTGCAAAAACAATATTTGGTAGATTATTTATCAATTCGAATATTCGATAGTTAGTTTAATAAAAAATATAATGTAAGTTAAGATGGACCAACCTATTTTTTAAGAATAGTATATTTTATATAGTCATTTATTAAATGAGAATTTATAATCATACACTTCTATGATCATTCATATCGTTTTATAACTGAATATTTAAATCATCGATAACAAAATTTTCAATGTGAAATCTTTAATAAGTTTATAATTTATAAATGTTTTTGAAAATTCATTGAAAGTTTTAATATTAAAATATTTATGTAATCTTATGGTATATAGTTTAATCTATATATATATATATATGTTTTATTATTAAATGATATTTTTTACTCATATGGTTTTAAAATCATGTGTATCTTCTTATAATAAAAATGTTAAACCATTGATCATTAATTTTTAACATAATAATTTTAATAGTTTTAGTCATTTATTGTCGTTTAAAAAAAATCAAAATATAACATATACGAAAAAATCTAAATTTTACTTTTATAGCTAATTTGATTGTTTAATTTTAATAATATAAAATTAAACAAAAAATGATGGAGGAGATATAAATTGTTATCAAATCTTTATTATTAAAATCATTAATTGTCATATATATATTAGTCATTTATGGTAATTCCGTAGGTTTGATTTAAGGAAAGAAAATAACATATCATAACATTATATCATATAGTTTGACCAACTTATGTATCTAACAACATATAAAAATCGAATGTGGACCTACTTATTTTTCAATTGAATGTAATTGACTACCTAATTGAGTCACACCTATGCATTGGAGCCTATTTTAATTAATACAAAATTGAGGTTACATCTTTTCAAATGTTCCTCGATTAATATATAGGGGATTGTTATAAAAAGAATTAGAATTTTATTGTATCGCGGGAATTTGAATAGGAGCAAAATTTATACCTGTAGAATTTTAACACTGATAGAAAGAGATTATTATAGAGAGAAGAGAAGATTGAGGGATGCTTTATAAACGATCTAATCGATCGTTTATATAGAAGTTAAAAAGTAGGATTTACTGTGCAAATAGTGCAGCGGGCCCCACATCTTTTATATTTTCAACATAATCGGCTCCTCCTTTTATTGACTTTCGTAACACTCCCCCTTGGGGGCCGGTGTCACTATCCGCTCTCGCTTAACGTCTTTGTTGCCTCGTTAAAAACCTTTCCAGGAAAACCCAATGGGAAAAACCATAGTAAGGTAAAAAGAGTACAACTACGTAAGCTCCCCCTCGAATGAACAGTCATAGATCCTTCTGATGACGCATCCCAATGTTATGGATGTGTTTTCTGAATACCGAGGTAGGGAGTGATTTTGTGAAGAGGTCGGCTGCATTGTCGCATGATCGAACATATCTTACTTCAATCTCTTTATTCTTCTCGAGCTCTTGAGTGTATGAGAAGAACTTCGGAGGTATATGTTTGGTTCTAACGCTTTTGATATATCCTTCCTTCGTTTGAGCAACACATGCCGCGTTATCTTCATATAGAATAGTTGGCTCCGTATTTTCGTCAATCCCACTGCTTGAACAGATGTGTCGGCTTATTGATCTTAGCCATACACATTCTCTACTCGCTTCATGGAGTGCAATGATCTCAGCGTGATTTGAAGAAGTAGCAACAAGTGTCTGCTTCTGAGAACGCCAAGATATGGCGGTGCCTCCAGTTGTAAAAACATATCCTGTCTGGGATCGGGCTTTGTGTGGATCTGATAAATAACCTGCATCTGCAAAACCAATCATTTGACATTTTGAACTTTTAGGATAAAACAAGCCTAAATCAG
Organism: Brassica napus; assembly: GCF_020379485.1. Taxonomy (NCBI): domain Eukaryota; kingdom Viridiplantae; phylum Streptophyta; class Magnoliopsida; order Brassicales; family Brassicaceae; genus Brassica; species Brassica napus. The sequence continues at coordinate 38,758,640 of NC_063444.1, forward strand.
TTGTTCATTGAAGGTAACGAAAGACATGCTTAATTCCATTCCAATGTCTTCGCGTAGGAGACGAACTGAATCTCGCTAAAAGATTAACGGCAAAAGATATGTCAGGTCGAGTACAATTTGCAAGATACATAAGAGCTCCAATTGCACTTAAATATGGAGTTTCAGGACCAAGTATTTCTTCATTTTCCTCAGATGGTCGAAACGGATCATTTTCAACATTAAGTGATCTAACGACCATCGGGGTGCTAAGAGGAGTTGCTTTATCCATGTTAAAGCGTTTCAATACTCGTTTGGTATATGTAGACTGGTGTACAAATATACCCTTTTGAGAATGCTCAATTTGTAATCCTAGACAATATTTTGTCTGCCCGAGATCTTTCATCTCAAATTCTCCTCTCAGATAGTTTGATGCCTTTTGGATTTCGTTTTGAGTTCCAATAATATTAAGATCATCAACGTACACCGCAATTATCACAAATCCGGATGTTGTTTTCTTTATGAAAACACAAGGACATATAGGATCATTTGTGTATCCTTCTTTTGTTAAGTGTTCACTGAGACGATTATACCACATTCGTCCAGATTGTTTTAACCCATATAATGATCTTTGCAATTTTATTGCACATAACTCTTTAGGTTTGGAACTTAACGTTTCTGGCATTTTAAATCCATCTGGGATTCTCATATAGATATCAGTATCTAATGATCCATATAAATATGCCGTAACGACATCCATGAGACGCATTTCTAAATTTTCATTGGCCGCTAGGCTCATCAGGAATCTAAATGGGATTGCGTCCATAACAGGAGAATAAGTTTCCTCATAATCAATTCCTGGCATTTGAGAGAAACCTTGGGCTACAAGACGAACTTTGTATCTTGTAATCTCGTTTTTCTCATTTCTTTTTCGGACAAACACCCATTTGTACCCAACAGGTTTTACATCTTTGGGTGTGAGCACAATAGGTCGGAATACATTTCGTTTGTTAAGTGAATCTAGTTCGACTTGAATTGCATCTTTCCATTTTATCCAGTCATGTCTCTTTTGACATTCATATACATACTTTGGTTCTGGATCTTCGTTTTCTTCATTTATTTCCTTTGCTAAAAGGTATGAGAAAACGTCATCAATATCATCCATCTCATTTCGTTTCCATATCTTTCCATTATGGATGTAATTGATAGAAATCTCATGATTTCCTTCAGATTCAAGATGCTTTATATTGTCGTTAGATTCACAATTTTCTTCGTCCAAAATATTTTCTGTTATTTTGGGAGTATCATGCTTTTCACATTCCTTACGTTTTCTAGGAAGTTTATCCTTTGAACCAATAGGTCTACCGCGCTTTAAACGTGTTCCTGATTCACGTGTATCAACTGTCGTTCCACCATTTTGTGGTATTTCAATACGAGCTGGAGTACACTACAAGAAAACACATGCTTAACGACGAAAATTAACGAGGAAAAACAATCCTCGTAAATTTGCGTCGAGTTTACGACGAATTTACGTGAAAAACTAAAGTCATCGTTATTTCCTCGTAACGTAACGACAAAACTGTTTCGTCGTAAAGTGGATGTAACTTTATGAGTATTTTACGAGGAAAAACTATTTCCTCGTAAATACGACGTAAACTTTGCGTGGTATTTACGAGGGAATAGTTTACGTGTATTTAGCGAGAAAATTTTTGAATCCACCAACTTTATAGGTGTTACACGTTTTTTTTGCCCACCTAATTAATTTTCGTCGTAAATTCATAGCAAAATTACAACTACCAGATTCGAATTTTCCTATAAATATGGATGTTTAAACATCATTTTAAACACACCAACAACAAAAAACGTGAAAGAAAAAAAAATGGCTGGCTCCGGGAATATTTACGAGTTGCGGAAGTGGATGTATATGCATAGAGATGCTAACGGGAGAGTGACGAAAGAATACCTTGCGGGTCTGGAGACATTTATGCATCAAGCAGATTCAACACCGCTCGCCCAAGAAAGTGGTAAGATGTTCTGTCCTTGTCGGAAATGCAACAATTCGAAACTGGCAAACCGTGAAAATGTTTGGAAGCATTTAATAAATAGAGGTTTCACGGCAAATTACTATATCTGGTTTCAACATGGAGAAGGTTTTAATTATGATCAGAATGAAGCTAGTAGTAGTAATAGCAATTTTCAGGAAAAAGAACCGGTTGATCATCATTTGCATAATGAACATAGTTACCAGCAGGAGGAGATGGTAGATTATGATAGGGTTCATGATATGGTAGCTGATGCATTCGTAGCTCATGATGGAGATGAAGAACCTAATATAGATGCAAAAAAGTTTTACGAAATGTTAAGCGCGGCGAATCAACCACTTTACAGTGGTTGTAGAGAAGGTCTCTCTAAATTGTCGTTAGCTGCTAGAATGATGAATATTAAAACTGATCACAATCTACCTGAAAGTTGCATGAACGAATGGGCGGACTTGTTTAAAGAGTATTTGCCGGAAGACAATGTGTCTGCTGATTCTTATTATGAGATTCAGAAACTGGTTTATAGTCTTGGGTTGCCTTCGGAGATGATAGATGTTTGCATCGACAACTGCATGATCTATTGGGGAGATGATGAGAAGCTAGAAGAATGTCGATTCTGCAAGAAGCCACGATTCAAGCCGCAAGGACGGGGACGTAATAGGGTACCGTACCAAAGGATGTGGTACCTACCAATTACAGACAGATTGAAAAGATTGTATCAATCAGAGCAGACTGCTGGAAAGATGAGATGGCATGCCGAGCATACTCAGACGGATGGTGAGATGACTCATCCATCAGATGCAAGAGCCTGGAAACATTTCAACAAAGTACATCCAGATTTCGCTAGCAATATCCGGAATGTGTATCTCGGATTATGCACAGATGGATTTAGTCCGTTCGGAATGTCAGGGAGACAATATTCATTGTGGCCAGTCTTTCTTACTCCATACAACCTGCCACCGGAGATGTGCATGCAACGGGAGTTACTATTCTTGACCATATTAATACCTGGTCCGAACCATCCAAAAAGGTCCCTGGATGTTTTCCTACAACCACTGATAAAAGAGTTGAAGGATTTGTGGTCAACAGGGGTGAGGACGTATGACTGTTCAACGAAGACGAATTTTACGATGCGAGCGATGCTTTTGTGGACCATAAGTGATTTCCCTGCCTATGGGATGTTGTCTGGATGGACTACACATGGGAGATTAGCTTGTCCATATTGTAATGGAACGACAGATGCGTTTCAACTGAAGAATGGTAGGAAGACAAGTTGGTTTGATTGTCACCGTCGATTTCTTCCCATTGGCCATCCTTACCGAAGAAACAAGAATTTGTTTAGGCACAAAAGGGTTGTGAGAGACACTCCTCCTCCATATCTAACTGGAGAACAAATTGAAGCGCAAATCGACTACTACGGAGCTAACGAAACAGTTCGTTGGGGTGGTAATTGGCATGTCCCTCGTAATATGCCAGATTCTTACGGTGTTCATCACAACTGGCACAAGAAGAGTATATTTTGGGAGTTGCCATATTGGAAGGATCTTCTTCTGCGCCACAACCTCGATGTGATGCATATAGAGAAGAATTTCTTTGAGAACATCATGAATACAATATTGAATGTCCCAGGGAAGACAAAAGACAACATAAAATCGAGGTTGGACTTGCCGGATATTTGCTCAAGAAGCGAGTTACATATTAAAAGCAATGGACAAGTTCCCGTTCCGATATTCAGATTATCTTCAGAAAAAAAGTCGGTGTTGTTCAACTGGGTGGCATCAGAAGTGAAGTTCCCCGATGGGTATGTTTCGAATCTCTCTAGATGTGTTGAAAAGGGTCAAAAGTTCTCCGGGATGAAGAGTCATGATTGTCATGTATTTATGCAACGACTACTGCCCTTTGCATTTGCGGAGCTACTTCCAACAAACGTACATGAAGCACTTGCAGGTACGTAGTGTATTATATCACAATAATTTACAAAATAATATATGACTAACAATGTGTTTAATTTTTTTTTGAATATAAAAGGCATTGGAGCATTTTTCAGGGATCTGAGCACACGCACTCTTAAAGAAGAAGTTGTGGAACAGCTTCAGGAGAACATTCCCATCTTATTGTGCAACTTGGAGAAGATATTTCCTCCCGGATTTTTTGACGTCATGGAGCATCTAGCTGTCCACCTCCCATATGAGGCATTGCTTCGTGGACCTGTACATTACGGATGGATGTATCAGTATGAGCGAGCCATGAAATATTTGAAGGGAAAAGCAAAGAACCTCGCCAAAGTTGAAGGTTCTATAATTGCTGGAAGTTTGACGGAAGAAGTTTCTCACTTCACATCGTACTACTTTGCGTCAAAAGTACGTACACGGAGAAGAGCTCCAAGAAGATATGATGATGGTGGTGTTGCGCCAACATATGCAGTTGCTGGTGTTCCAGACATCTTTAGCCAGATTGGGCGACTCGGTGGGAAGTGTAAAGAGGTTTGGTGGTCGAGTGAAGAAGACGCTCATAGTGCACACACCTATATTCTACTCAATTGCGAAGATCCATTGATGCGTTATTTTGAAAGGTAACATATATTGACACTTCGAAACACATATAACTATAATTAATTGTATAATTGCGAGAGATTCATTCCTATAAAATGTGATTTTACAGCCTATTTGTTTCTCAAGTCGAAGAAACATTTCCTGGTATATCCACAAGTGACGTAGACAAAAGGAAAGATCAACACTTCATTAAGTGGTTGCGGAATCAGGTATTAACTAAAACTTTTTTTCATACATTATCTGTATTTCATTAACATTCTCTTTATTTTTGCAGGTTGATTATGACGACGACGATGCAGATTATCCTAAGTGGTTACACGAAGTAATTCAATCTCCACTTGTAAAGGTCACCACATCACAGATGTATTTCACACGAGGCTATACTTTTCATACATATGACTATGGTAGACAGCGGGCGACCAGTAACTATGGAATATGTGTGAAAGGGGAAACAGATTTCTACGGGATCTTGACGGAGATTATTGAAGTCGAATTTCCAGGGATACTGAAGCTGAAATGCGTCCTCTTCAAATGTGAATGGTTCGACCCCGTCGTCAACAGAGGTGTTCGGTCTAACAAATTCGGTGTAGTTGATGTCAACGGTGGACGAAGGTACAACAAATTCGAGCCTTTCATCTTAGCTTCACAAGCAGACCAAGTTAGCTTCCTTCCATACCCTCGGATGAGAGATTCAGGTATAAATTGGTTAGCAGTGATCAAAGTTACACCTCGAGGACGAATCATCAGTGGAGAAGAACCACCATTGCAAGAAGAACAGATAAATGAAGTCGAGGAACCTGAACAAGAAATTGATGACATCCTTCTCATTGATCCGCATAATCACGAGTACGAAGATCTTACCGATGATGCCACAGACGAAGCTGTTGAAGACGAGTTTAATGAAAATGATGATGTTTCTAGTGATGACGAGAATGTCGATGTATCCGATTGATGTATTTGTTTTATGAATAAGATGAGGGAGTTTGTTTTATGAATAAGATAATGTGGGGTTTGTTTTATGAATAAGGTAATGCTGGGAGTTTGTTTTATGAATAAGCAAATGTGGGATATTGTGGTTTGGAATGGAAATAAAGATGGAGTTTGAAATATATGAAGTAGAAAATAAGGAATATGGGGTTTCGGGTTTTTGGTTTCGGGTTTCGGGTTTCGGGTTGGGTTTGGGTTTTGGGTTTCGGGTTTGGGCTTTCGGGTTTCGGGGTTTGGGGTTCTAGGGATATATGAAGTAGAAAATTAAAGATGGGGGTTTGGAATATATGAAGTAGAAAATTAAAGATGGGGGTTTGGGTTTCGGGTTTCGGGTTTCGGGTTTGGGGTTTCGGGTTTGGGGTTTCGGGTTTTGGGTTTCGGGTTTGAGGTTTCGGGTTTCGGGGTTGGGGTTTCGGGTTTGGGGTTTGGAATATATGAAGTAGAAAATTAAAGATGGGGGTTTGGAATATATGAAGTAGAAAATAAGGAATATGGGGTTTGGGTTTCAGGTTTCGGGTTTCGGGTTTGGGGTTTCGGGTTTCGGGTTTGGGGTTTGGAATATATGAAGTAGAAAATTAAAGATGGGGGTTTGGAATATATGAAGTAGAAAATAAGGAATCTGGGGTTTGGGGTTTCGGGTTTGGGGTTTCGGGTTTCGGGTTTGGGGTTTCGGGTTTGGGGTTTGGGGTTTGGGGTTTGGGGTTTGGGGTTTGGGGTTTGGGGTTTGGGGTTTGGGGTTTGGGGTTTGGGGTTTGGGGTTTGGGGTTTCGGGTTTCGGGTTTGGGGTTCTAGGGATTTAAACATAACACTCGTTAATTCCACGTAGGATGAAATCGTCGTAAAGACCACGTAAAAAGATTTAAACATAAATCACGTTAATTCCACGTAAGCAAAATCGTCGTAAAGTCCACGTAAAGAAAAACACGGGCCTTTGTGATTCCTCGCCATTTCCTCGTAAAAAAAAACACGGGCCTTTGTAACTGCTCGCTATTTCGTCGTAAATTTACGACGAATTTGCGACGATATGTAATCTTATATATACACCCGACCGCTCACTCTTTCTTTCCTCTCTACTTCCTCTCTACTTCCTCTCCATTTCGTAGCAATGGTAAGCCTGATTCCTCTCTAATTTGGTTAGTTTAGGATAGATTAGGTGGTTAGTATAGGGAATTTAGATAGGTTTGCAGATTTTATGTTATTTAGTGTTGATTAGGTGGATAATGTTGGAAAATATATTGTTGATGTTAATTTTAAAAATTTCATTTTTTTTCCAGGTTCGAAAAGGAAGACTTACTGCCCATTACAGAGAGATATTCGGTGAGCCGGGTAGTCGTTTAGACCCGGCCTCTTCTTCCGCTCCCAGTTCTTCGGGCCAGGAGACTGTCCCCGAGACTCAGTACACTCAGAGAGTCTCTGGGTCTACTTCTTCTAGTGCACCATCGGCTCCTCATGTGCCTCCTCCTGTGCCTCCTCCGATGGCACCTCCGATGGTCGCTGATATTCATCCTGATCTGATGGTGCCTCCGAGTGCTCCTTACTCGCAGTACACGGTAGAGGACATTCTCAGTCTGCCAGGCAGAGAAGGTTTACCAGTCATCGACCCAGACCGACCGGACGGAACGTTGTGGTATGTTGCATTAATTTTTTTAATTCGTTTAAATATCTTTTATAACATTAAAAAATAATTTATATTTTAAATTTGTAATTTCCAGGTGGGGGGTTGACGGATGTCTTGCATCGGACGTAACCGACACGATCAAGGGTTACTTCTCCATGGCACATCCAAACTGGAGTAAGACGCCTCACTACGTCAGAAAGACGTGGTTCAAAATTTACGCTGTAAGTTTCTATTAATTAATTATATATATTTTAATTTTTTCATGATTTATATATATACTTTCTAAAAAACTAATTGTTAATTTATTTTTTCCAACAGCAAAAATATAATTGGGCTTTGGGGATCACTGAGAGGGTGAGGAAGAAGTTTAACGCGAAAGCGAAAGTTCGCTTGTTGGACACGGTCTCCAACTGGAAGGGTGACTGGATCGTGAAGGGGTATGAGCGTGGCAAACCCGCTGAGCTCACCACGGACGTGTGGGATGGCCTCATCCGTTATTGGCGCCTTCCTGATTCGATTAGAATCGCCCAGGCTTGCTCTAACTCCCGTAACACGGTCGATGAGCACGGGAACGGGCCGATGCTTCACACTACGGGCCAAAAACCCCACGCCGGTGTCCGTTTGGAAATGGTAATTAAATATTTTATTAAATAATTTTTTTAATAAATATATTAATTTATTCTAACTTTCTTAACTGTTTTTTAGGCCAAAGAGACGGGACATCTCCCGTCTCTTATGGAACTTTACGAGAGGACCCACAAGAACAAGGCGGGCGTATTTGTAGATGGCAAGTCCGAGCAAATCTACAACGACGTAGTTGCTCGGGTTGAAGACCGCCAGACTCAGCTGACCCAGCAGTCTATCGACGGATTACCCGTCACCTTATCCACACTTGAAGTGGATAAGATTTACGAGGAGGTAAATTTTCAAAAAAATTAATTTTTAATTATTCATTTAATTTAACTTTAAATATTTACTTACAATATTTATTTTTTGTTTTTAAGGTTGTCCCTAAAAAAAAGGGACGGACGTTGGGTATTGGTTCCGTCAACGATGTTCCGAGAGCGACATCGTCTTATGGTCAGCGACGGGATGATGAAGTCACGGAGCTGCGTAGAGAGTCCGCTCAGCTGCGTAACGAGTTGACCGCGACAAAATCTCGTATGGGTGGAGTCGAGGGCTTCTTGGACGTTATTGCGGCCACAAATCCGGAATGGGAGTCCATGTTGAGGAACATGCGACAACAACATCCCATTCATGGCGAGTCATCCGACGACGTACATAACGAGGCGGATGTTACGAGGAGGAGTGATGAATTCTACCGGGCGATGAACGACCCTTAGTTTTTTTTTTGTTGTTGTATTATATAAATTCAAAACTTATTTATTTATAAAATATTTTCATATGAATTTATTTTTATTTTGAATTTTTATTTATTATTAAATTAAATAATTTTAATTATTTTTTAATTATATTTTAAAATTCTGTAAAATAATAAAAACGAAGTAAATTCGTAGCTAAAGTACGACCTCTTTACGTGAAAATCTTACGAGGAAATGACGAGAAACAGTTTACGAGTATTTTACGAGGAATTATTTACGAGGAAATAACGAGGAAATGTTTACGACCATTTTACGAGGAAATCATTTAGTGGTTGTTACGTGTATTTTGCGAGGAAAATCTTTCAAGGTATTTACGTGTAGATTACGAGGAAGTGTTTTCGAGTTATTTACGAGGAATTGTAGCGACGTCCTTACGAGGAATTGTAGCGACGTCTTTACGACGAATCGTTCTACTTCGTCTTTACGACGAAATATATTCCTCGCTAAGTTACGACGAATTAGCGAGGAAATATGTGTTACGACGGACGTGTAACGAGCAAACGCGTTTCCTCGCTAATTCGTCGTAAAGCCTCTTTTACGACGAAATAACGAGGAAAACCGCCCTCGTTAAGATTATGTTTTCTTGTAGTGGTATTTTCAGCGGGTATATGTGATTTAGTTACCATTTTGGTATCAGCAAATGCATCAGGTAGCTGATTTGCTATATTTTGTAAATGCATGATACGTCAAACTTCTAGTTCTGACTGTTTCGTAGGAGGATCAAGGTGTAATAACGATGGTACACTCCATTTGATCTCTTTTCCTACTTGTTTATTGTCTCCCCCTAGAGTTGGGAATTCTTTCTCATTGAAATGACAATCGGCAAATCGTGCCGTAAACACATCACCAGTTTGTGGTTCTAGGTATCTTATTATTGATGGAAAATCATAGCCAATATATATTCCCAACCGTCTTTGCGGTCCCATCTTTGTACGTTGTGGTGGTGCTATTGGAATATAAACCGCACAACCAAAGATTTTTAGATGAGAGATATTTGGTTCTTTTCCAAATGCTAACTGTAATGGGGAATATCTATGGTATGCACTTGGTCTTATCCGAATTAGTGCTTCTGCATGCAAAATAGCATGTCCCCATACAGATGTTGGGAGTTTTGATCTCATGATCAATGGCCTTGCAATTAGTTGCAGCCGTTTAATTAATGATTCTGCCAAACCATTTTGTGTATGAACATGAGCAACAGAATGCTCTACTTCAATCCCTGATACCATACAATAATCATTAAAAGCTTGGGATGTGAATTCACCAGCGTTATCTAATCTAACTCTTTTAATTGGATAATCTGAGAATTGTGCTCTTAATTTGATTATCTGAGTTAGAAATCTCGCAAATGCCATATTTCGAGATGATAACAAACAAACATGTGACCATCTACTCGATGCATCGATTAATACCATAAAGTAGTAGAATGGTCCACACGGTGGATGTATTGGTCGACAAATATCACCTTGGATTCTTTCCAAAAACTTTGGTGATTCTTTGTCAATTTTGGTTGGTGATGGCCTTATGATTAATTTCCCAAGAGCACACGCATCACATGTCATTTTATTACTTTGGTATATATCTTGGGTTTTTATTGAATGACCATGTGAGCTTTCAATGATTTTTCGCATCATTGTAGTGCCTGGGTGACCAAGACGATCATGCCATAATGTAACATCTTCTGGATTTCTTTTGATCACAAGATGTGATTCTATAGCATCAATATAAGTGTGATGCAATCCAGAAGGAAGTTCTGGAAATTTTTCCAGTACAAGGCCTTTGCCTGATTTTTCAGAAGTTATATACAAATACTTCTTTCCATTCTCAGTTGCAGACTGAGTGTTATACCCTTGACGGTATATATCTTTGAAACTCAACAAATTTCTCTTAGAATTTGGAGAATATAAGGCATTATCTATGGAAAACTTTGTTCCATTAGGCAACATAAAGTTCGCCTTGTCAATTCCTTCGATCAGGTCTGTAGGTCCTAATATTGTGTTTATAGTCATTTTTACTGACTTTAAAGTAGAGAAATATCTCTTATCCTTCAGTATAGTGTGCGTTGTGCCACTATCAGGTATGCAAACTTCTCTACCAATTTGTTTAGTTGTTGTTCCATTTGCTTTCTTATCCATTTCTGTAACACACAGTTAATATTAATAAAGAAAATAAACTTTCATAAGTAAACATATTATGCATCAATAACAAGTACACAATAATTATACATTAGATATTTTGAAATACAACATTATTTTGAAAGTGAAATACATAATATTTTATGGCATCACTAGGCATTATTAAGCTTGATTAGTACAAGCACTTCAATTATTTTGATGAGTGGCCTCGAGGTATTCGAGGTATGTCGATGTTGTACCCACAAGGTGTTCATTGAGATTTACTTCTTTTGCCTTGCCTTTAATAGATTATTGGTACAATTGGCATAGATGCCGAGGAGTTCGACATACTTGAGACCAGTGTCCCTTCGATCCACATCTGTAACAGACGTTCTCATTTTTATGAGTAGGGTTTTCTTGGGTTTCTTTCCCTTTTACCCGATCAGATCGATTCCATGTGTTGGATCCCCTTCCTCTTGGGTTGTTACTCCTTTCATGGTTGCTGTTAAATCGATAACCACTACCACGACCAAAACCACGAATGTGACCACGGCCACGACCACGCCCACGATAGGAATAATTTCCTTTTTCCGGATTTTTTTATATCCGTTGCATTTACCTCATGAAATGCTTTGGTTCCCGTGGGTCGGGCATTGTGGTTTTTAATGAGGAGTTCATTATTTCTCTCCGCTATTATAAGCGCCACAGCGAGTTCAGAGAACCTCGTATACCCACAATTTCTATATTGTTCTTGTAGAACATAATGATTTTTGTGGAACGTTTGGTAAGTTTTCTCGAGCATTTCTGCTTCCGAGACAGGCTTACCGCAATAATCTAATTGCACCGCTATTCTCAATATAGCGGAATTGTACGTTTTCACTTTTTCAAAATCTTGAAATCGTAGATTTTTCCACTCATCGAGTGCATGGGGGAGAGTAATTTTCTTTTGGTTATCAAACCTCTCCTTCAGAGCTTTCCAAAGATCTAAGGGATCTTTGGTTCTCGCATAATCATGCGTAAGATTTTCATCTAGATGCCTTCTCAGAAATATCACGGCCTTAGCCTTTTCATGAGAGGTTGATATATTGCCATCTTTTATTGTTCCGAGTATTTCCTCGGAATCTAGATGAAGCTCCATGTTTGTAACCCATGCCGTGTAGTTTGTCCCAGTTACTTCCAATGCCGGAAACTGAAGTTTCTCGATTTTTGCCATTTGTATTTCTAAAGCACATAAATAAAAATTATTAGAATATTATTAATATTAAAAGGAACCGTTTACATTGATCATGCAAACAATTACAAGGAGAAGCGATGTAAAGAAAATTAAACCGATATTCATCTTAAATTCACTCGGAGTAAATTCTCCAACTAATAAACCATAAATAGAAAAACAAATAAAAAATGGCACATAAAAACAAAAGTGCGCGAATCATCTTTCTTGAAATGAGAAATCGGAGGAGAGCGATTTGAAATTTTTGAGAGAAGATGAAATATTTTGGATGATGAAATGGAGTGAAAATGAGTTGTATTTATAGATGAAAATTACTTTTCATGACCGTTGGAGAAAAGGGGAAATTTTTGAAAAAATTTCTTTGTGACCGTTGGGGTTAAATCGAGTACACTAAAAATCAGTCTGAAAATATCGTATTAAACAGTCAATCAAATCTATAAAATTTCATAAAAGTAAAAATTATGGCAATGAAATATTTATGTTATGACAACAAATCATGCGACGGCTCAGCCGATCAATGCAGAGTAATAAATAAATTATACGGCGGCTCGGCCGACCAATTAATAATAAACATAATATAAGGCGGCTCGGCCGACCAATAAATAATAAACATGATATAAGGCGGCTCGGCCGACCAATAAATAATAAACAGAATATAAGGCGGCTCGGCCGACCAATAAATAAATTAAATTACTAGTAAATAATATAGGCGGTATTCCGACCATTATAACATGATATAAATAATAGTAGAGGCGGTATACCGACCATTATAACATGGTATAAATGATACAAATAAATTTTACCGAATCGCAGAGTGATCGTGCTGATAACGTGTTATAAAAAGAATTGGAATTTTATTGTATCGCGGGAATTTGAATAAGAGCAAAATTTATACCCGTAGAATTTTAACACTGATAGAAAGAGATTATTATAGAGAGAAGAGAAGATTGAGGGATGCTTTATAAACGATCTGATCGTTTATATAGAAGTTAAAAAGTAGGATTTATTGTGCAAATAGTGCAGCAGGCCCTATATCTTTTATATTTTCAACATAATCGGCTCCTCCTTTTATTGACTTTCGTAACATATATATATATATATATATAGCGAAAAAACTGATTTATTTTGAATGAAACAAAATTTTGTAAAATAAACAAAATGTAACAGATGTATTTTGACTACTTGCACAAAAGTACTAGTAGTTGTAGCCACACTTAAACTGGTGTTTGGAAATAATAGTTTGATTTCTTGTCCCTTCGTGCTATCTTAATGATTGTGTCTGATTACATTCAATATAGTCCACATATATAAGAGAAATTTTGCATAATTTCCAAAAACCTTGCCCCTCCTTGACCTGAAACCAATGTTTCTGAACCCGATCCGGACACTGAGCCAGAAATTTACTTTATTGAATCGAACGTAGATGAACATAAATTAATAAATTAATTGATTTTAATATAATTACTAAATTTGACCGGCGCTTTTAAAGCGCGGAATTTAGTTACTTACAAAATTCAATCAAAAATCGATATAAAAATTTGTTAAATATAGGATGATGTATTTTGAAATATATTTTATCTAATAAGATGTTTATTTGTGTTAACTGATGTGTATTTGTAAAATAGTTATATTGTTAAGTATCGAAATGTAGTTTAATTTATTGATGATATTATTCGATTGCATATTATAGAATTTTTTGTATCATAGGTTATTAGCTTAAGTGAAAAAGACTTTGACCATTGTGTTAGAGTTCACCAGTTCGAGTGACCATTGAGGTGAAACAAAATATATATTGTAGTTTCGGATCTATGGTGCTTACAAAATTCGGTTCCGAACTTTGTGATTAAAATAAAAATAAATTTTTAATATTTTGGAAACTAATATAATCAAGAGGCCATTTTATTCAAATATTCAAATATCTTCTGGTTGATAAAAAAATAATCTTTTTTTTATCACAATAAAATTAAATTTATACAGATATATGTTAACCCAAAAAATCGGTTCAACAACCTTATATCTTTATTGTTTCTCAGGTAAAGCCATGAACTATGATTTAAAAAAAAAAGATTATATTTTAATTGTATTGATTTAAATGTTCGATGAAAATAACCCGCAAAATATAATCATAAGAATATCAGCTATGATTTGATCTACTATGTAAAATGTAATCAATAATATTAATATTAATATTAATTATATATTTTTTTAGTTTTACCAGATAATAGATTTTGATCAACTTTAATTTTCAAATTTTAACAGAATTTATTTTTAAATTAATTATATTCTTACTTTATAATTTTTATTTTAAAATTATTCTATTATTTATTGCTTTGATAAATAAAGATTCTTATTTTTAGGTTGGTAGAATTGCTTGTGTTTTTTTTATCTGTTTCTTACATTTACCCAAACATTGCTATATGTTTTTGTATAGAAATGGTATCAAAATATGTGATAGTATAATATAGGGTTTGAAAATAATATTCTTACCCAAAAAACTGATCTAGAACTAATCCAAAAATTAGGATACCAAACCTGAATGGCCGATTCAATCCAAACATGTCCAATTTTTAAACACCCAATCAATATAGAATTCGATCCGCACCAAAAACCAATGAATATATACGAACATATTCAAGCATATAAATACATATATATATATATATATAAATACATATATATATATATATATATATATATATATTAGTAATAATTATATTTATAATAATATTAATGCCTAAAATAAAATTTATTAATCAAATAAATTATTTAGTTTAGGTATTTATGGATAGAAATAAATGTTCTGGATACAAAATATCCATATCAAATTGTATTCATGGTTACTTTTGGATAAAAATAATCGATCTGAATAATATGAGCATATAATTTTGGGTAAGTTTGGGCAATTTAGATATAAGATATCTGAATTAAATCGAGTATTTTGGTTATTTCAGTTAAAAGTCAGACTTACCTGGGATCACGAAACCCCACTTGATTTTTGTAAGATCTGAATGAGTCCCATTTAAATATTTAATTAAAATCATAAGTTCCAAGACCTGAAAATCAATATCAGAAAGGGTTCTATTCATATCCGAAAGCTTACTCGAAAAACCATGCTTAGGCTAATACTTATACAATCTCGAAAAGACTTGTGTTGTTAGATTGTCTTTGATTTCTAAAATCTATCTTTATGGATAAGGATGATTTGGTTTCCAAGTAAAAAATTATGGCTCATGATTATTATTGTCTTTTTTTTTTGTCCAGATTCTGCAAATCAAACCGTTTTTTTTTTATCATCTAAGATTCTGCAAACCAAACCGATAACTCAATATTATTGTTTCTATTCAAATGAAAATGATGTTTCATAGTATTAATTGTGAGTCCATTCAAATGAAAACCCCAATTTCTCTTCGAACTATTGGTTTATTATGTAATTATTGATGTCATACATGTGTAAATATCATCATCGTAGTTTTCACCTAAAGAGATAAATATGCAAAAATGTCTGACATTTTTTAAATTCATCATTTTGCTTTTTACATTCAACCAAATCAAAAATCTATAATCACCACCAATAAAAACAACAAAATAATGGGGAACTCTCCACACTGTAGTAATCTTTCAACACCTTCAGGGAGAACGAAGTGATTATTGTTCAAGAAATAAATGAACTCAGAAAAGAAAAAGAAAAACTACCGAAGATGTCTTTGTTGTGTTTGTAACTACTTAATCAGCTTGTTCTACGTCCTTCTGAGATGAGGTTCTCTTTGTCTCCATTATTGTTTCTTCTCTTTTCTTGCTCGCATTCCCATTACTATAACATTTTGTTAATTGTTATTTTTTTTTGAACAAATAATTGTTAATCTAATGGGGCCTCCAACTAGGGAGAATAAGCCCGAGATAGTTCATGAACTAAATTAGAGCCACTCAAAATAAACTTTATTTTAACTTCAACTAAATATAATAAAATTGCTAGGAATAACACACTTTTCTAACTAACCCATATACTAGAAATATATGATGATTTAATATTGTGCTACCCATTGTATATTTGTAAGAACTATTAATATATATATAGCGAAAGGTGATTTATTTTGAATGAAACAAATTTTGTAAATAAACAAAATGTAACAGATTTATTTTGACTACTTGCACAAAAGTACTATAGTAGTTGTAGCCACACTTAAACTGGTGTTTGGAAATAATAGTTTGATTCTTGTCCCTTCGTGATATCTTAATGATTGTGTCTGATTATATTCAATATAGTTTGCAGCTATTGCATATTTCCAAATGCTTGCCCCTCACTGACCTATGACCTGAAACCAATGTTTCTAAACTCAATTCGGACACTGAGTCAAAATTTACCTTGTAACTAGATTATTGGACCGATCGTGGATGAACCACGAATTAATAAATTTGATTTTAATATAATTATATATTAGCTATTAAAAATATAAGAGAAATTACATGTATCATAAAAAAATATAATTAATATAATTTTTGCTTCTTGCAGTTGCTTGATTCGCACCAAACTTTTGGACATAATAAGAGCACACATTTGGCTTGAAGCCTTAGACGGCAATTTAAAATTGATTTTTGTTAAAAGGTCACGTGAAAAGATATCCTACGAGCTCATATATACAACTCAAGTTTCACTTTTAATATAAATCAAGAATCACTAAATGATATATCAAGGGTTATCAAGTAAAGATTTTTTTATGGAACAATTATATTGAACATATTTACACATAATAAGAGCACACATTTGGCTTGAAGCCTTAGACGGCAATTTAAAATTGATTTTTGTTAAAAGGTCACGTGAAAAGATATCCTACGAGCTCATATATACAACTCAAGTTTCACTTTTAATATAAATCAAGAATCACTAAATGATATATCAAGGGTTATCAAGTAAAGATTTTTTTATGGAACAATTATATTGAACATATTTACAATATGTTAAAATATATTTTATTTATTTTCTAGTCCTCGCTCTTTATTTTTTTGTGCCTTTTTCTTTTTATTCCATTCAAATTTATTAAGTATTTAGTTATTTACAAAATATTCCATTTATTAATTTTATATTTTAGAACCTATTTCAGATTGCTTCTATTTTAATATAATTAATTAATTATATCAATTTTAGTCATTTATATATAATTCCAGAAAAAATAAGTTTTTGACCCCGAAAATTATAATTTAGGAACTGGTATACAACAAGATTTTAAACAGCAAATCCAATCCAAGTCAAAGTGGGAACCATAAACATTTTGTTTATTGGGGTGAACATGTAAAATCCAAAAATACCATGGGGTGGAGAAATGTAACGAAATTTAGGTGGGGTCAAACGTAAAAACAGAAACAAACAGAACCCTCTCTGCATTAGTTCATATATTAAAGTAGCCAAGTGTATTATATCAATTCGTCAAAAGTATTTGATCAGATTATCATATGTTGTTATACTTATAAGATACAAGTCACAACTCCCGTGAGGCCATCAAGACTATCGTTAAGGAGTATAACACGCGTGGTTAGAAGAGGTCGGTGATTTTTATCCATGTCTTTAGCATAAGTCCCTCGAGGGAATGAATTGAGCATATAGACAGGCAATGGAAGCCAAACGATACAATGCTGCTATTAAATCATGTGCGTTGGATAATAACAAGCTAATATCAACTCTGTTTCTGTTATTGATCTCAAGGTTACAACATCGATATTTATGCATACGGTATGATCCGTAAAGATAGGAGATAACTATGAAACCTCATATTGTTATGTTTATCTAAGATATAAATTCATTTTATCTAATACTCCCCCTCAAGATGGAGAGTGAAGATCTTGAACGCCCATCTTGTCCAGCAAGTAATGTAGTTGCTGACACCCAAGTGATTTTGTCAGTATGTCAGCTAACTCTTCCATAGTACCAATATGTTGTGCAGCGATGATTCCAGCTATAATGTAGTCACGAACAAAATGACAATCCACCTCAACATGCTTAGTACGCTCATGGAACACCGGATTCATTGCTATATGTAGGTCTGGGTTCGCGGGTCAACCCGCCCCGCACGACCCGCCAACCCGCAGATCGTTTCTTTTTTTTTAGTTAAAATTTCGACCCGCTCAACCCGCAAAGAAATAAACTAATACCCGCACCCGCCCCGCTTTATTTTGCGGGTAACCCGCGGGACCCGCGGGTTATATTTTTAATTAAAAAAATAATTATTTAATTAGTTTTTTATAAAATAATATATTTATAAGTAATTTTTTATATTATTTTTTAAAAATTTAATTATTTAAAAAAAAAAAATTATTTTTCTAAAAAAAATCAAATTTTTCAAAAAAAAAAAGATTTTTTTTTATTTTTTATTTTATTTTGCGGGTTGGCGGGTATCCGCAAATCAAAATCCACCAACCCGCACCCTCCCTGCAAAAAATAGTCTTAACCCGCACCCGCACCCGCGACTTGATTTTTTCAAAACGCTCGACCTGCACCACCCCGCGGCGGGTCAAATGGGGCGGGCCACGCGGGCTTTGATTTAAATTCACAGGCCTATGAATAGCTGCCTTACTATCACAATGAAAAGGTATCGGAAACAGTTGTCTTATCCCCAAAGAGTCCATAACACCAATCATCCATTTCAGTTCACTGCATGTCATTGCCATAGCTCTGTATTCAGCTTCTGCTGAGGACCTTGAGACTGTTGGTTGCTTCTTTGTCTTCCATGAAACCAGAGAATTGCCCATCATGACAATATAACCAGTAAGCGACCGACGAGTAAGTGGGCAAGCAGCCCAGTCCGAGTCACTAAATGCAGACAACGCAAGATCACTAGTAGCACTTAATAATATTCCTTGACCTGGAAGTCCCTTTAAGTATCGTACCAAACGGACCGCTGCATCCCAGTGTTTTTGACGTGGCTTGTGAAGAAACTGAGCCAGTATATGCACTGGATAATTCAGCTCCGGTCGTGTGATAGCAAGGTAAACTAGCCTCCCAACAAGTCTTCGATACTGTGCCAGTTCTGTGTAAAACGGTCCATTATCACGTCCCAGATTATGATACTGCTCCATTGGTGTGTCCACCGGTTTAGAGCCAAGAAGTCCACACTCTGATACAATGTCAAGCGCATATTTACGCTGTGACAAATAGATACCCTCTTTGCTTCGTAGAACTTCAATACCCAAAAAATAGCGAAGCTCTCCCAAGTCTTTCATATGAAAAGAGCGATGTAAATGCTCTTTGAACTCCGAGATGAGCGCTGAGTTATCACCACCAATAATTAGATCATCAACGTACACTAACACAAACAGAGTAGTATTATTTCTGTGAAGTGTAAATAGAGAGTAATCCAGACGGTTCTGTTTGAAGCCAAACTCAAGTAAAGCTTTAGTTAATTTGGAGAACCAGCACCTAGGAGCCTGCTTAAGACCATAAAGAGCCTTATTCAACTTACACACTTGATTCGGTTTAGAGGAGACAAAGCCAGGAGGCAATTTCATATAAACCTCTTCTTCAAGATCACCATGAAGGAAGGCATTTATGCACATCCATCTGGTGTAGTTCCCAATTCCGAGCAGCAGAGATTCCAAGCAACAGGTGCAAACGTTTCATTGTAGTCGACACCTTCTTCTTGTTTATTTCCACACGCTACCAAGCGAGCCTTATATCGTTCAACTGTTCCATCCGCATTGAATTTTATTTTAAAGATCCACTGACATCCAGTGGCATGTTTACCAGGAGGTAAATCAGTTACTGTCCACGTACCATTGCTTTCCAGAGCATCCACTTGACTAGTCGCTGCATTCCTCCATTTTTCATTTTTCATAGCCTCTTTAAATGAGGTTGGTTCCATCTGAGATTCAACGTTGAGGAGAAACGCCTGAACATGTGGAGCAAGACGATGAAAGGAAACATAGTTATCCAAGGGATATGCACACTTACCTGAAGACAATGACGGTGTATTTGTTGAGTGAAGAGCGGTTGCGGGGTTTTCATTGACTTGAGCTGTATTCGTAACATATGGACCTAAGCGAACAGATTGTTTCTTAGTCCTGTGTCCTCTGCCTAATTGTTCAGACTCCGGTTGCTCTGTTGTAGTAGTCTCAGTTTCAGTGCTAGCTCTCCCTTTGTCATTATCATTAGAAGTCGGTGGAGATGATGTTTCATTATTAGTGGCCGATACACTGGTACTGTGTTGATCAGAGTTCAAAACTCCCCCTGTCTCCAATACTGCAGATGTGAAGACAGGATCAAAATCATCATCATATGTTGCCGGATGTGGTGGAGCGACCGGTACAGATTCTGTAGCTTCAGACCCTGAACTGGCAAGAGCAAATGGAAATATTTCCTCATGAAAGATGACATCTCGTGAATCAAATATGCGTTCTGTTTCGAGATTACAGACTGTCCATCCTTTCTTTCCCATAGGATATCCAAGAAATACACATCTAGTACTTCTTTCATCAAACTTGTCTCGTCCATGAGATAGTGTGTGTGCATAACACAGTGTACCAAATACTCGAAGATTGTCATAAGACGGTGCTTTACCATAGAGCATCTCATACGGTGTCTTATTCTGTAGCAGCCGTGATGGTGTTCGGTTAATCAGATATGTCAGCAGTCAGTATACCTTCTCCCCAAAAACGTTTTGGTACATGTCCTTGAAAGAGAAGTGCTCTAGCAATGTTGAGAATGTGTCTATGTTTTCTCTCCACTCGTCCATTTTGTTGTGGAGTCTCTACACATGAAGTCTGATGAAGAATTCCTTGCGACACAAAGTAATCCTTAAGACATATAAACTCGGTTCCATTATCAGTACGAACCATCTTTATTTTCTTGTTGAATTGTCGATCAACATAGGCACAAAACGTCTTAAGGGCTTGTGGTGCCTCCTTCTTTTCTAATAAGAGTATTGTCCATACGGCTCTAGAGAAATCATCCACTATAGTTAGAAAATAACGTGCTCCAGTTGTTGATGGTTCTCGATATGGTCCCCATAAATCACAGTGTATCAAAGAAAAACAATCATCAACCTTATTAATGCTAACTGGAAAGACGTGTCGAGTTTGTTTAGCTTGATGACAGATACCACAAGAATTCTCTAAAACACCAATATTTTTAGTAAAACCAGCAACTGATGACAAAACAGAAAGAACAGCAGATGACGGATGACCCATGCGTGCGTGCCACAAATCTTGTGTCTGAAATGCTTCCACATGATTTGTTTGAACAGCAACGGTTCCCATATACTTGAAAACCCCATTATGCTCTTCACCCGCACCAATCAAAGTCTTCGAGGCGAGGTCCTGTATCACACAAAACTTTTTAGTAAATAGGATAAATCCATCAATATCTTGCAGTAGCTGAGATATAGATATGAGTGTTGCAGAGAGATGTGGAGCGTAGAGAACATGTCTCAGTATGAGACGACCACCAAGATTCAGTTGACCTCGTCGTGTGGCCCAAGTAACACTACCTTCTGGCATTCTAATCGAAACTGGTGAGATTGTTATAACATCACTAAGCAGATTAATCTCTCCAGTCATATGGTGAGAAGCACCGGAGTCAATAATGATATCGTATCTACTGTCTTTTCCAAAAAAAACAAGTTTGTCTTTCTTACCAAGCTTCTCACTGTTGTTTGATTTTTGTGAATTCACAAACTGAGTCAAGGTTGCCCATTGTTCATTTGTGAAGTTTGGAATCCCTTGAGTCTGCTGCAGCTCTTGTTCTCCAGGCGTGTCAGCCTGAGTGTTGTACGCACGAAATCCAGTTCCACGACCACGTCCTCTGCCTCCTTGTGAGTCAGATCCGTTGCCTCGCCCTCCTTTATCCATCCCTCGACCTGCTGCAGGTTTTGCATTCTTATCCCACCACTCTGGATATCCGATGACTTGAAAGCATTGACTTACTTCATGTCCCTGCTTTCCACAGTGGGAACAAACCGAGTTGTTTCTTGCAAACCTAACTGCTGCAGCTTGAGCATTGGTCATGATTTGTTGACTTGACGACACAGAGGAAGCCTGTGTTACTGCAGACAGACCCATCGTTGGTGTTCTTTCTTCATGCCTCATGACATTCAGATGTCATTCTTCTTGAATTGTTTGTGAATAAACTGACTCAAGATTGAGATCAGTTTGTCTACTTAGCAAATTTGAACGTGTTGTTCCAAACCGTGAGTTATCCAACCCCATAAGGAATTGATGCACTCTTAACTTTTCTTCTTTCTTTTCATACTTCAACATCACTGCACATTCTGAATCTCCACAGCAGCATGTGAATCCCTTATCAAAGTGAGCTTGATCATCCCACAAAACTTTTAATCTCCCAAAGTAAACTTCCACTGTATCTCCATTCTGTTTACATGATGCAATGTCAGCATGTAACTGATGAATTCTGGTATCATCGCTTACTGAGAACCTCCGTTGTAGACCTCCCCACATCACCTTGGCGCTGTCAACAAGCGAGATTGACGGTCGCAGTTTTGGGTCAACACTACTATAGATCCACCCGATAATCATGGCATTGACCATGTCCCACTTTTCTTCATCTTCTGGTTTGTCAATCGGTCTTTTAAGGGTTCCATCAACAAAACCTATTTTTCGCTTTGCTCTAAGCGAGTTGAGCATCAATTTTGCCCACCGATAGTTTGCTCCATTCAGAAGAATGGGTGTCTGCACTTGCCCTGTATTATCTGACGGATGTAGATAATATGGAGAGATAAGAGAATTCTTGTTGCCTTCGGTAGCTTTTGGTGACTCCATGCTAGTAGATGAAGATCAATATCTCACCGTAACAATATGTTTTGGTGGTTCGTATTAGCTTTGTAAAAAAATTAGTTGTCTTGCTCTGATACCATAACAAGCTAACATCAACTCTGTTTCTGTTATTGATCTCAAGGTTACAACATCGATATTTATGCATACGGTATGATCCGTAAAGATAGGAGATAACTATGAAACCTCATATTGTTATGTGTATCTAAGATATAAATTCATCTTTATCTAATAGATAAGGACATAAATTGATTATAGGACATGGTGATCTCACTGAAATAGGCCAAAGAAGGACTAACTTGAGTGGATGACAAAAGCAAAGGTTTCAGTTGGCCCGCCTATGCAGAATTTCTGATGAAACCATTCCTTTTGCGTGTAGGCTCTCGAGAAGTGTCGGCTCAAGACAACGATCAGCAATCTGCCTAACAAAACTTGATTCTTCGGGTATATGAAACGCAGTGATGTTTTCTGTTTACAAGATTTCGGTTTAGCCTTATGTTTGTCGTTTTGGTGTACGAGAAGTGAGTGAGGAAGGAGAGAACTAGAGGGTGGGACAGAGACAGTTCTGTCTAGGAAGAGTGTTGTTGAAGAGAATCAAAATATTTGGGTTAGATGAAGCTACAACTTCTATTTGATTCAGGCTCATGAGAACCAATGGTTTTTCTGGTTTGTTTTCTGAACAGGTGATCTTGTGGATTACAACGAGCCTTGAAAGCTGATGGAGACATATTCTAATTACTTTTCTAAGCTCGTTGATGAGTATTGAGCAAAGTTGGATAAGACATTCTTCTCTGAATTTTCAAGTCCACATCTAAATTTTTGCAAGTCTACTTGTATCAGCTGCTACTTAAACATAAACGTTAACTAACAAAAATGAACAATTTTTTTAAAAGAAATCAAAATTTTAAAGGAAAATTATTATTTTTTAAATAATCATGTTTGTAAAAATAAAATAAAATTCAATACAAAAATAAAAAGTAAATAATTAACAAATGTAAAATTATCTTAAAGTTTAAGTTGATATTTATACTAAGTTACTGAAAACTTAACACAAAAAGAGTTTAACAAGAAAAAACAAAATTATGACCACAACTGTTTTATACAATAGAGGCTAAATGCTATTATAATATTCACATATAATTCAAAAATATCAAATATGTAACCTTGACATCATAGTTTAATATTTTTAAAAATCTTTATTTCCAAAACAAATCTATCAAAATAAATTTTAAAATATCAACTAATATAAAAAAATAAAAGGAGAATAGAAAGGGACTAACTTAATATATATGCTAACTCTTTCGAAATTAACATAAAAATATTGATAAAAGTTATGTAGTAAAGTATGTCAAGACATACAAATAGCATTTATAAATAAAATAGATAATTAATACAAAATAGTTAATCTAATCAAATAAATAATTAATTATAAACTGAAATTTAGTATTTAAAATTTTCTTATTTATATTGATGTCGGCTATAAAATCATCTAAACTAATAGGTTACACAAGTTTTTAAAGAAAAAAAGTTGATTTTGGTTCTTTTTTATCGAGTTAGTTAATTCTTTGGCTTACGATAAGTTTACAAATATTTATAAAAAGTAAATGATGGTAAAATTAATTCACTTGTTGCGACACATATTGTTAATTAGGCTATTTATTTATGCGTTTTTAAACTGCCTTTTATCGATCAAATGAATTAACATATTTATTTACTCATCAACAATTAAAATTTTAATAACACTACTTTATCATGTTTTGATACAAATGTTTTTAGAAAGTTATAATCCAAATTTTAATTAAACTAATCAAATTGGTTTTGATGAAACAAACCTAAAGATTTTTCTAATTTACAAGAGTTTTATAAAATAAAATCATTAACAATAAAACAAAATATACATGGTGCCTCTTCGTACATCTTTAATTTAATTCACCAATAAAAGTGATACTTATGAAAATTTATTAAAGCAATCAACATAACATATAAAATTGAAATTGTGCTAACGAGAGTTTTGTAAAAGAAAGATATATGAAAAATAATGTTAATAAAATATAAGAGCAATGTTAATAAAATATATTAAAACATAGAAAATCTGTAGCGGTCCACCCAAAAATTAGTAATTTTTTTTTGATGAAATGTGAAATTTATTGATCAATGTAGAAAAAATATGGATTTACATCAGGCTATGAATGCTATAGAAGAAACTATACAATGTTGTAAAGAATGAATTTTAAGCTTTTATCTGCTAAGCTGTAATTTCAGACCACCGATGCATCAAGCTTGCAACTTGTGGTTAGCCTTGTATCGAAGAAAAGTGATCCTATTTTGCATAGCCTTATCAATGATCCGTACCACTTGATCAACCGTCCGAAAACCTTTATGATGTCTTCTCTCATTCCTCTCCTACCATAGATGATAGATACTACTCTGAAAAACCATTTTAAGCAAGATCTTGTCCATGATTTGAAGAGAATTTTCATTCACAAACTGCAGTGTGATCCAGTCTGGATCAGTCCTATCTGCACTCGGGTGATTCGCGAGCTTGTCTCATACTGTAAAGGAGTACGGGCAAGCCAAGAAAACATGATCCCTAGTCTCTGTTTCTACACACAAGACAAAACTCTGTTCAATAACACAAGCTCTCATTCTATCTCCTATTGAAAGTCTATTTTTAACTACCAACCAAACTATAAAAGAGAACCGTGGTACCGCCTGAGAAAACCATACACTTTTACTCCAAAAGACAATAGCCTTTTTCACCCTGATTTGATCCAAAAGTCCTGGCTGATGAAAAACAAGTTTTATATGTATCTTCTGAATGCTTCCAAAGCACCACATCGCTGCCAAAAGAGTCATTGGGGGCTTGCTCATTCTGAATCCGGTCATGAAGGGCATGGAAGTGGGGCTTCTGCGACCTCTAATATTCTAGTTTGAGTCCAGAACTGCATCTCTTACTCGCGCATTACAAGCCACTCCAAGATAACATGTGCCCACAGCACCAGTGATATCTATAACTTTATCCATTTTTAACCAATCATCAAACCAAAGTAGGCGGTATGGCCACCATTTACCTCGTACCGAATGAACTGATACACAAGAGGTCTCAACTTCAAGAGTTTCATCCATACTCAAGATCTTTTCCATCTTCATTGACATCCCAAAAAGAATTCTGACTCAGAAAATACTGTTGAATCCAACAGACCCACAAGGAGTTTTTAAACGAATTTTTTTTTTACAAATTAAACTCATAGCAAACACCATGGAAGAGTCACGAAGCTTTCGTATTCCAAGCCCACCTTTATCTTTAGGATAACAAAGATCGTCCCATGCCACCTTGGCTTTGTGAGTCTGATTTGGAGAGCCAGACCACAATAAAGCACTACACATACTTTCAAGCTCATCCATACACTTTAGGGAGAATGAAAGCCTGACTCCAAAAGTTTACAATACTGGAGATAACATACTTGATCAGTTGTAGATGACATGCATATGATATACACTTATTCCGCCAAGTAAACATTCTTTGTCTTACTCTGTCTATTAAAGGTTCATAGTCTTGCTTTGTAAGGGCCTTAGTAGTAAGACGTATACCCAGATACCTAACCGGCAGAGTTCCCACCTTGATTCCCATACAATCAGCCTCATGAATCAACGGGGCTATACTCTGACCTCCAGCAAAGATGGAGGATTTAGAAGCGTTTATGTGAAGTCCTGATATGCTAGCAAACTGATCCATTACCTCCAGTACCCATCGTAAGGAACTGATTGAACCATCGGTAAACACTAGTATGTCATCGGCAAAACTGAGATGCGTGAGCTGCACTTCTCTACACTGCGGCTGATAAGCAAACTGATGAGCTGCAGCCGCATTATTCAACATCTTAGACAAGATATTATTCAAAATAACGTAGAGATATGGCGACAGGGAGCATCCTTGACGAATTTCTCTTGTATTCTTGCATCACAAATGATCAAAAATTACTAATTTTTTATTAATATTTAAAGATAATATTGACATTAGAATCGTTGGTAAATTGATATTTATTAATATTTGAGTAATATAAGCAGGAGGGACTCGTAGATCCTCTAGAGGTAGAGCATCAAGGTTCAGAAACAACAGAAAAAGATATGAAAAATATTAATTATACATTAATCAGTTAGAGACTATATTATCCGAGAATATTAATAAATAAACTAAAAAAAAATGAAATTTTGGCAAACTAATAATTAGGCCAGAAAACATATGTGAACTAATAAAAGGTAATAGTCATGAAATTAATTTATATAGTAACTAGATTAAGTAGAAGATATATCTAATATTATAGATTTTACATATTCTTATTTTAATAAAAAATATTACTAAACAATAGTTAAATTTGTATATATTTATTTCCCCTTTTCTTATATCTAACCAAAAATATTTAAAATTATTTAAATATTTATTATGATAATGACCTAAATCTAAATATTATACTATCAGATTTACCTTTAAAAGAATTATATAAGAATATTTCAAATACATATATGCATAAAATAAGAATATAATATTGATAATTACATTGTAAAATTTGGTAAATACAATGAAAAGTTAGAATTGTGCATATGAAGTAATATGTATCAAACAATCTATATAATGTTTAAATATATATATATATATATATATATATATAATTAAATAAACAATATAAGTATGTTTATAAATACTGGGATATATTTACTTATACAAACAAAGAGATCTGAATACTAGTTATTTAAAGAGTGTAATTGTATAAAATATAATAGGAAAAAACAATAAATCAGACTTTGGATACAATTTTATAGAAAATGTATATAAGTCATTTATATGTTATCATTTTAAAATTAAGATAAAATTAAACTAGCTAGTAATATAAACTCGCGTGTAAAATTTCTATCCTCTTACATATTAAATGAGAAGTCACTTAAGTGACTTTTGCCTAGGTGTCAATCATAGAGAGAGTTTAAGAAAATGGTTATAATTTGATTGGTTGAAGTATATTCAATTTTTAATATAACTTACCAAATAGTCTAAATGATATTATAAATAATAATTTATGGTAACAAACTGTCAAAATTATAGAAAGTGTAGTAATATTTGATTAATTCTTTTTATATTTATATACTACATAATATAATTAATTGAATACAATTTCTAGAAATCTATATAATGATTTCATATTCATATATAAAACATTATATTTATATAAAAATAATTATAATAATTATTAATGTCTTATAATGTCCGTATATGTCTTATAAGTCATTTATAAGAAAATAAAGAATTTATGAAATTATCTATCATGGCTTACAAAATTAGCTTATCTTAATTTTAAATTATTATATGAGTTTTTAAAAAATTTATAAAAAATAAAAATTCTCCGATATACTCCGATATATTAAAATAGAAGTCACTTAAGTGAATTTTGCTTACATGTCGATCATTTGTGTAGTCTTAAGAATTTTTTTTTATAATTTGCTGGGTCGATAATTTTTAATTTTATTAATTTTATTTTAGATTTAAGATAGAAAAATCTAAATCCAATTAATATCACTTGCCAAAAATCTAAATTATCCTATATATTAAATGAGAAGTCACTTAAGTGACTTTTGTCTAGGTGTCAATCATAGAGAGAGTTTAAGAAAATTGTTATAATTTGATTGGTTGAAGTATATTCAATTTATAATTATTTTAATTAGATCTAAAATAAAAGGTAAGTCTAGAACCAATTAATATAACTTATCAAATAGTCTAATAATATTACAAATAATAATTTATGGTATCTAATTGTCAAAATTGTATAAAGTGTAATAATATTCGATTGATTCTTTTTATATTTATATACTACATAATATAATTAATTGAATACAATTTCTAGAAATCGATATAATGATTTCATATTCTTATATAAAACATTATATTTATATAAAAAATTATAATAATTATTAATGTATTATAATGTCCATATATGTCTTATAAGTCATTTATAAAAAAATAAAGCATTTATAAAATTATCTATCATGGCTTACAAAATTATTTTATCTTAATTTTAAATTATTATATGAGTTTATAAAACATTTAAAAAAATAAAAATTCTTCTATATATTAAAATAGAAGCCACTTAAGTAAATTTTGCTTACATGTCGATCATTTGTGCAGTCTTAAGAATTTTTTTATAATTTGCTTGGTCGATAATTTTTAATTCTATTTGTTTATTTTAGATTTAAAATAAAAAAAAATCTAGATCCAATTACTATCACTTGCCAAAAATCTAAATTATATTACAAATACTGATTTATGGTAAGTAATTGTTGAAATTATATAAAGAATATTAACGCTTGATTAATTATTTTTTATATTTATAAACTACATAATATAATGAACGGAACTTTTATTATTTTAATTATATCTAAAATAAAAGATAAGTCTAATACTAATTACTATCACTTGCCAAATAACCCAAATGATATTAAAAATAATAATTAATGGTAGCTAATATTCAAAAATAAAGAAAGTGTAATAATTTTTGATCAATTATTTTTATATTTAAACACTACATAAAATAATGAATATAAAACAATTTATAGAAATCGATATAACGATTTCATATTCATATAGAAATATAGTCGTATCTATAATAATTACTAATCTCTTATAATGTCAATATATGCTTTATAAACAATTAGCCTTTTAAGATTGGAAGGATTATATTAACGGATCATGTGAGAATTTTGATTAAAAAATGTTTTGCATTTAAGTCATATAATATAGTGAATAAGTTAATATTATGACTGAAAAGAATTCTAAGATGGATTTTTGTTTCGTTGATTGTATGTTTTGTATTACTATTTAGAGAGAAAAATAAATATTTGGCAAAATTATGTAAATAATTAGGAAAACATTAGCAAAATTTTTATAAAAAGAACGAAATGATAACGAAAAAAATAAGAAGAGGCCGAAGAAGATGCATAATATATGTTGGAGAAGTTAATGTGATAATTACATGGGAAATTACCAAAAATACTATTTTCAAAGTACCACTTTTCATGTTTACACTAACCAATTTTACCTTCATCTTTAATGAAGAGTAAAAGACATTTATAACCTTTTGATTAACTTTGACAAAAAAAAACATAAGGTTAAGTAATCTAAACTTAAAACATCAACTCTAAACCCTAAATCATCAATTCTAAACCCTAAACCATGAAACATCAACTCTAAACCCTAAACCCCGAAACATCAACTCTAAACCCTAAACCATAAACCCTAAACCTTCAAATCTAAACCCTAAAACATCAATTCTAAACCTAAACGTAAACCCTAGACCCAAAATCTAAACTAAAAACATCAACTTTAAACCCTAAATCATCAACTCTAAACCCTAAACCATCAAACATCAACTCTAAACCCTAAACCCCGAAACATCAATTCTAAACCATAAACCTTCAAATCTAAACCCTACAACATCAATTCTAAACCCTAAACGTAAACCCTAAACCCTAATATTTTTCAGAAATTCGAACCCTAAACCCTAAAACACTAAACCTTCAAATCAAAACCCTAAAACATCAACTCTAAACCCTAAACGTAAACCCTAAACCCTAAAACCCTAAAACCCTAAACCTTCAAATCTAAACCCTAAAACATCAGCTCTAGGGTTTTAGGGTTTAGGGTTTAGGATTTAGGGCTTAGGGTTGAAGGTTTAGGGTTTAGGGTTTAGAGTTGATGTTTTAAGGTTTAGGGTTAATTTTTAGGGTTTAGGGTTTAGAGTTTACTTTTTACGGTTTAGGGTTTAGGGTTGATAGTGTAGGGTTTAGTTTTGATGGTTTAGGGTTTAGAGTTGAAGTTTAGGGTATAGAGTTTATGTTTTAGGGTTTATAGTTGAAGGTTTAGGGTTTAGGGTTTAGAGTTGATGTCTCGGGGTTTAGGGTTTAGAGTTGATGTCTCGGGGTTTAGGGTTTAGAGTTGATATCTCGGGGTTTAGGATTTATATTTCAAAAAAAAATAGGGTTTAGGATTGTTGGTTTAGGGTTTAGGGTTCATATTTAAAAAATAGGGGTTAGGATTGATTGTTTAGGGTTTAGAGTTGAGTTTTAGGGTTTAGGGTTTGAATTTCGAAATAGTATAATTCGAAGAATAATTAATTTTTTTTTTTTAATTTTTTAGATTTTTATTTATTTAAATATTTATTTATTATATATATAAAGAACAAGGGTATAAGAATCTTTTGTCACTTAATGAAAAAAAATATTTTTGAAAATGTCCATTTAGTGGTGGTAAAAATGAAAAGTGGTAGCATGAAAGTGGTAAACATGTGATTTCCCCTAATTACATATATAATTTTACAAATATTTTATATTACTAAGTATTCATCAGTTATTTTTACATCAAATTTATAGAAACTTTACGATTGATTTTCAAACTAATTAAAGTTAAAAATTATATTTTTAATGTTTCTAATTATTATTCAAAATTTATGACATTATATACATATTATATATTTTCTTACAATATTTATATTCGCGAATTCGCAGACAACCACCTAGTTTCTATAAAAAGATTACTCTGGTTAGTTTAGATAAGTTAAGTCATCCCCTAGTTACAAACAAACTTATCGAAGATTCATCCATCTCAGATAACATGGATCCTGACATCAGTCTGCTATCTGTTCTCATCTCACCTCTAAACCCAGTGAAGGAAGATCAGATGCGGCTTATGCCAAAGAAACTGTTGAGAATTCGAAGATGATTAAGGAGTTAAGCGAAATGATATGTCTCAGCCATGATTTCAAGAAGATTACCGAGAGAAGGACGCAATACGATCGGCGTGCTGCTGCTGCTTGTTTGCACATGGATCAATCAAATGAAAACATTTCAAATTTGGAAGATCCAGATTCCAAAGTTACCTGTAAGTTTTTTTTTATTGATTTGTAAGCATTCAGATTGAATTTTTCTATAGTTTTTTCTGAGTTTATCTGTATAAAACTTATATTCTCTGTATAAAACTTATATTCTCATATCGATCGCCGTTTGAAACTGTTTATTTATTTATTTTTACTTTTTTTTTTTATCTTCAGATGCTGCTGAGGTGGGTGAAATAGTTAACCGTGTGTTGAATTCTAAGTACACCGAAACAGAAAACTATTTTTGATGTCTCTCAGAGTAAAGTGGAAGGCTATTCCCAGAAACATCAAAACTGCTCTCGAAAGGAAAGGATACATGAGTGATAGAGATGGCAATCATGGATCTAGACCGCGGGCCTGACCCGTAAAAGACTGTCGCGGTACGGTATTGGGACGAGGTTTTCTAGGCCCGCAGACGGGTCTTTGCAGGACTGGGTCTTTTGCGGGATGGGCCAAAACGGGTCATGCGGGATTACATGGATCCGCATTTTTTTCTTCGTTTTTTATTTTACCTGAAAAAAACGAGAAAGAGAATGAGAAAAAGCGATTTTTATGACTTTTCCCCCAGAAAACATAAGGAGTTCCCTTGATGATGCATGATTCAAGCTCCGGTGATGATGATTCGAGCTCCGGCGATAACGACTCCATCTCCAGCGATGACGATTCGAGCTCTAGTGGTGTTTTGATTTAGTTTTCTCTTTTTATTACACACAACTATGAATTGCTTTATTACAATGTGATATTTCTTGTTTAAGTTGATTGATTTTGTTTTCGGTATTGTGAAGTGGTGTTTTCCTTAAATTAAATTTGGTTACAATGGTGTTGTTTAGGTGAAAAGTTAGTTATATATCACGTTACTTGTATAATTTGGTAAAGTGATTCACGGATTTTCTTGCAATCCAAATAATTAAAAAGAGAGATGGTTTGATGAAGACATACGACACTTGAGCCAAATTATTATAAAAACAACAACTCAATCAGATTTAAACTCAACAAAAGCTTATGCTGATAACAAAAGAAGGTTTTTAACTCAAGAACGCCAGCACAAAAAAAGCTTTGTGGCATTGATTTTGATAAGTTTTTAGTGAAGCTAAATCAGCTCTCTTCAACACTCTTACACAATTCTTTTACTTCAACATTCATGGAAGAATTTGTTGTAGGCGGTTTGATAAGGAGGCGTCCCGCGGCACGACCCGCGAAGGCCTATATATTTTACGGTACGGGTTTGGGCCGGCATTTTGAAGACCGCAGCCCGCGCGGGACAGGCTCGCTGTAACCCACTCGACGACTAATCCGCTGCGGTACGAGACGGAACGGGATGGATAAACCTATTTGACAGGGTGAGCTAGAAATCTATGTAGTGCTGGAGATCATGAGCTTCCTCCTCCAATTGTGAAATCATGGAGTAGTGCTGGAGTCAATTTCATACCTTGGCTAAAAAGTAAGCTATCGAATTTGATGCGTAGTATTTTTCTCATAAAAATATGTGAAATTTTTTGTTTCCTTTGTTTGTTATTTTCAGCGACTAATGGAAAAGAAACTACAACCAAAACGATGATCCTATCAGCTTCTGGATGGATCCACGATCATCTCGGGGATAATGGGAAGAACCATTTCCCTGTTCGTTTCATCAACACAGCGTCAAAGGTAGCGTCAGAAAATTAAACCTTTAAAAGTGACAACATAGAGCACCAGTAAAGCACCGTTAACTGAACTTTCAGTCGCTGCGGCAACAAACACCCAATAAAACGGACGCTGAATAAATCAGCGGCATTGGCGTTTAAATTTCTGCTCTCTCCGGCAATCTATTAGCGTCTACTTTGGCCTTTGACACTGATATTTTTGTCTCCGCCACAGTACGTTTTTCTGCCGCAGCCGTTGGATCCGGCGATTATGAAATGAACAGGGCTCATGTACTCTCCTCGCGATTACGCAAGACAGAAATTTTTGATTTGGCAAGATCGTTAAATTTTCATACTCTACTGGCTCGGGAAAAGAGGGATCATCACACGCTGAGAGCAGATTGGCAGGTGAAATTGGTAAAGTTAGTGGAAGGTGTTTGGGAGCCACTACTATACTTATCAACAAGCTCCAGGGCCGGCTCAACACTGCAAGGGACCTTAGGGCAAAAAATTTTTTTTTACTTTCTAAAATTTATATAGAGATAATGTTTAAAATATTTTTAAAATTTAATCAGTAATATTTTGTAATGAAAATAAAATTATATACATATCAAATAATTTTAAACCTTTTTCAATTTTATTTATTGTGTTTATAATTTTTTTTATATATAAAAATATAAATTTATAAAAAATTGAACCCCTTATTTATCATTATACGGAGGGACACAGGCTCGGACCCGGGACGGTCGCACCACTTGTCCCCCCTTGTAAGCCGGCCCTGACAAGCTCAGGTATTTGTAGTTTTTGTCGTTATCTATGAGAATGATGCACTCCATTTTAGCCTTATCTTATCTCATTATGAGAATTGGCATTGTTTAATTCATGTTGTTACAGATTTATGGAGTTTAGGATTAATAAGTTGAGGTTGTTTTCCTTCCCATTGTGGCAGATTGGAAGGAAAAACTTTGGTTTTACTCCACTAAATCTGTTTGTTTTGGGTTACTATAGACTTGATTTCTCCCCTGTGAAGCTTGTTCTCTTTCCAAAACTTCTACATGTTTGAACGGTGAGGATATTGTGTTGAAGATGATTTTCTCATATGCATAAAAACTATGACTTCACTTTCGTCTCTTTTAGCAATCCTTGATGCTGACATTTTGACCATGATGGCCTCTGAGATATTAATGTCCCTCCTTAGTGAAATCGTCAGGAACTGTCAAACTTGGTTTAAAATGGTGAGCGCCTCTGTAACATCCCAAAACCGGCCCAATTAAATTTTTAAAAGGGTATTGGGTTCTCTACGGCCAACTAGAAAACCTTAGGGTTTCTCACTTCCTTTCTTATAAATACAAGCCTCCACCCCTTAGTCTCTCATCAGAAACTTTGAAGCGAAGCTCTGCAGAGAAATCACTCCCCCTCCCCGCGCCGCCTCTCTCTTCTCTCTCCTCACAGCTCTCTTTCTCTCTCTTCTCTCTCCTCACGATCTCTCTCTCACTCCCGGCCGGCTCTCTCTCTCTCCTCGCCGTGAAGCCGCGAGTGGTGGTGGTGACTGTGTGGTGTCATCGATCTCAGATCTCACCTCGATTACTCTCTACTTCCAGATCCAGATCCAGATCTACGCTAAGGTGAGGTGTTCTATCCAGATCTCTTTCATGTTCTCCTATATTGTTGAATGAGGAGCTAGGATTGAGTAGATCCTTTTTGTTGTTAGGTTGATAGATCATATTGCATCATAACGCTCATACTGATTAACAACTTTAAATGAACTGGTTGTAATGATGAATGATGAGTGATTGATTGATTGGTTGAAGATCCGTTTGTCTGTGATTGAGAGCTAAGATGGATAGAAAGAATTAAACGTAGGATCTTAGAGTACAGTTAACCGGTCTGGTTAGATGAATGGTAGGACATCTGTAAATGATTGTTAAATGGATTGAGTGTGACACCGAGAACGGGTGGCGTCTTAAAGGAAAGAATGAATGAGTCTAAGGTATAAGAAAAGGAAATGAAAGGAATAAGGAAAGTGGATTGAATGAATTGTAAGCCACCCAGGGAAAGGGTGGGTAGACAGGAAACGCGGCGGCCGTAGCGTTCAAAAACGGCGGGTAAGAATAGAGGCGCCGGTAAGATTGAGTCACGCCGAGTCTTGGCGGGAAGGGGCCGTAATACACTGCAAGGGGTGGACTGCATCCAAGGGAACCGGTGATAGACTATGGATTTGACCCATTTTCATCCATAGTTTATAGGTGTTTTTACTGATAATTATATTATTATAGAGTCTATTTATTATATTTATATGATCATGAATGTTTTGGAGATAAGTGATGATTTTGGAGCATTTTGGAGATATTTGGAGCAAGCACCCGAGATGACCATCGAGATCGACTATCGGTCGATATTGGAGAGCAAAAATCGATCGATGCACAAGACATGGTGTCGATCGACAGCAAAGCGCGCAGGAAGCCCGTTTGGTCACAGCCGACTTGAAGCCCAAGATTTCACTATTTTACAAGATTGCCCTGACGAATTTTTACTCTAATTATATAAACTTTGCCGCTATGTTAGAGGCAAAGAGTGATTTCTTTGTGTTTCATTGTTTTACTAATAGATATGAAAGAATATCCAAAGTTATAATTTGTGATTGGAACTCCATTGATATCTATTTTATTTGTTCTGTGAAGTTCTTATACTTAACTGTTGTTATGAATTTCTTAGTCATGTCTGAGTAGTTCTCTTGTTAGATTTTAGGGTTTAAATAGGTTAGGAGGGATTAGCCCCAACCATAGATTGCTGAGTTGTGATAAGCATCCTTAGGATTGTTCATTAATGTCTGTTTCTAGATTATCTACCAGAAACCTTCCCTTGGATTGATTGATAAAAGCCATAGCTTAATTCTCATCCTGAAAACATTCTAATAGAGCTATGTTTCTCGCTATGAGCAAGGCGAGAGCTGATCTAGTGAGATTAGTAAGCATTCATTCAACATGCGCATAAAGCTTTACTAGAGGGCGTCGATCGATATCACACTTGAATAATCGATCGAAGGTGCAAAAGGTGTATCGATCGATACGCCCATTGGAATATCGATCGAAACTTTCTATAGATCAATATAACGAGAGCTGAGATCATAGATCTAGTTAATAGACAACAAGTCAATGCCTGCAAGAGCCGAAAGATTTGTTGATCAAATAGTTGAGCTTTACATTATCATGCATGCAACTCATTAGGCATCTATAGGATTATAATTCCAACTTTCTTGAATAAAAACCCTAAGTCTAGCTATTTCCTTTTTAAGCACCAAAACCCAAAAAAAACTGCTATTGAACAAACACTTGTTCAATATAAAACTCAATTTACGTTTAAAACTCTTAAAACATCTTTGTTTAACAAATCATATTAGAATCCCTAGGTTCCCTAGCTCCTTTTGAATTCGATCTCTAACTACTACAACTTGTTGGGGTCAAAAACGGTTGTTTCGAAATCAACGGCTATGATTATTTCTTATTCACGGATTTCTCGCAAAACATTCACTGAAAGAAAGATCGGAAGTGAACGAACGAGCGAATCCCGCACAAAAGCCACTCGCTGGAGAGCTAAACCGTCACGCGGGTCAGCTCGCCGGCGAGCTCAACCATCACGTCGGACTGCTCGCTGGCGAACTGAACCGACGTGTGGTTATACTCGCCCGGCGAGCTCAACCATCACGCCGGTCAGCTCGCCGGCGAGCTGAACCGACGTGCGGTTGCACTCGCCCGGCGAGCTCAACCATCGCGCCAGTCAGCTCGCCGGCGAGCTGAACCGTCGCGTGGTTGTGCTCGCCGGCGATATCGTCTGTCACGCGA
Source organism: Brassica napus (assembly GCF_020379485.1). Taxonomy (NCBI): domain Eukaryota; kingdom Viridiplantae; phylum Streptophyta; class Magnoliopsida; order Brassicales; family Brassicaceae; genus Brassica; species Brassica napus. The sequence continues at coordinate 38,795,694 of NC_063444.1, forward strand.
GTCGGCTCGCCCAGCGAGCTTGACCTGATCCCGGCCTGTCCGACTTACTTCGACTCCCGTATCTTCCGTATAGCTGTGATATCCGGCCTTCGGGACCATATACTTCTCGTTTCGTTTTGATTAAATTTATTCTCAAAGTTTTATGACCAAAACCGAGAAATCGTATAAACGCCAAAAGGCCTAAGAACGGTCCGCAAGGATCCAAACTGGTCTTGAGGCCCATCTACGCTCTCAGAAGGGATTCGAGCCCATAAAAATTATGACGTTTGTCCTAACTCGCAGAAATACGATAAATGCTAAGTTTCCAAAGATAAATGTAAAGATTCGAGGATAACTATCAAGATCGACGAAAAATGGAATATTCCCGAAAGAGATAGACTTGGGCCCGAAGGCGAAGGATGGGCCACCGACCTAAAGCGACTATATAAGGAGAGCAGGAGCAGAAGAAAAAGGGATCCGAGAATTTAGACTTAGAGAACTCCTGCTAGCTTAGAGAACTTAGGGCTTAGGTGGTTAGACTAGCAAGACAAGGCATAGAACGTCTTGGCCGCCTCTTGTCCTGTTGTTCCGATAGTTAGCATATCTCTACTCCTCTCGGAGAAATCTTGTATTCATACTATTCAATAAAACGCCTCTGAGCGATTATCTATCTTTTTATCGTTCTAAAGTGATTACGCAGAGAATTCGAACCTTCAAGGAAAAACGGGTTCACTCGGTTTTCCTCCATTATTATTTATTATAATCGACGGTGTGAATTTCGGTTCCCCCAGTTTGGCGCTAGAAGGAGGGGGGTTGGCGAATTCTCTAACTCAAAAATCACTAAACGATAAAAGACACAGGATGTCCACTCCAGCAGCTAACGATGTCGTTTCTTTCAAGGACCGGGCAACAGCCGATCAGGCCAAACCCCACAACTATCTCCTTGTCATCGAGCTGACGATCCAGGACATCGACGTAGTGAGAGTGTTGGTCGACACCGGATGCTCGGCCAATATTATCTACAAAAGCACCCTCGAAAGAATGGAGATCGATCTGTGTGCCGTTACGGAAAGACCCAGCCCGTTATTCAGACTCTCGGGAAATGCTACTATGACTCTCAGCTCGATCGACCTCGTTGTTAAAGACGGGAGCGTCATCAAAGTCACGGAATTCTTAGTCATCAACCGCCCAACATCGTACAACGCGATCGTCGGTACTCCATGGCTGAATTCCATGCGAGCGATCCCTTCGACATTCCATATGTGCCTTAAGTTTCCAACCCCTCATGGAGTCGAAACTATACAAGGAGACCGCAGGATGTCGCAAGTATGTTTCGCCACCGAGTTAAAAAGAAAGAACTTTGCGATCGAAACTTCCCATAAAAAGAAAAGAAAGCTGACTCTCGATGAGAATGCCTCGGAATGAGACTCAGAAGTCTTCTGGCAATCTCAAAGGGCCGAATCCCTAGAACCGGTAATTTTGATCTGCCTCGACGAATCCTCTCCGGAACGATGCGTCGAGATTGGAGCCAACCTCCGCGAGCCACCAAAGACAGAGCTCATCGCCTGTCTCAAAAAGAACCTCAATGCGTTCGCTTGGGCCGCGGAAGATATGCCAGGGATCGATATCGGCATAACGTGTCATGAGCTTAACATCGATCCAACCTACAGACCCGTCAAACAAAAAAAGCGGAAGCTAGGACCGGAGCGTGCCACCGCGGTAAATGAGGAAGTCGAAAGACTCCTAAAGGTCAGATCAATAACAGAAGTTAGGTATCCAGACTGGCTCGCTAACCCGGCCGTGGTCGAAAAGAAAAACGGTAAATGGCGAGTATGCGTCGATTTCACCGATCTCAACAAGGCCTGTCCAAAGGATTGCTTCCCACTCCCGCACATCGACCGACTGGTCGAAGCAACAGCAGGGAACAAACTCTTATCATTTATGGATGCCTTCTCCGGGTACAATCAGATCATGATGAATCCCGACGATCGTGAGAAAACTGCGTTCATCACCGATCGGGGAACATATTGCTACAAAGTAATGCCTTTCGGTCTCAAGAATGCAGGCGCCACTTACCAGCGACTTGTCAATCAAATTTTCTCCAAACAGCTCGGCAAGACTATGGAGGTATACATCGATGACATGCTCGTAAAGTCTCTTGACGAGCACAACCACGTCTCCCATTTGGAAGAGTGCTTTGCAAAACTTAACGCCCACAACATGAAACTGAACCCTGCAAAGTGTAGAATCGCGGTGGCATCAGGAGAATTTCTCGGGTACCTAGTCACGTGTCGTGGGACCGAAGCCAATCCTAAGCAGATAAACGCGTTAATAGAGATGGTCTCGCCAAGGACGAAACGGGAAGTCCAAAGGCTAATCGGAAGAGTCGCGGCCTTTAACCGTTTCATCTCGCACTCGACGGATAAGTGTCTTCCTTTCTACGACACGCTGAAAGGGAATAAGAAGTTCGAATGGTCGGAGGAATGTGAGAAAGCTTTCCAACAGCTAAAACGTTACCTAGACACTCCTCCCTTCCTCGCAAAACCAGTGGAGGGAGAACCCTTGTTCCTGTACATCACAGTCTCCACAACAGCGGTAATCGGCTTTTTGATTAGAGAGGAACGCGGTGAGCAAAAACCAATCACCTACATAAGCAAAACGTTACTGGACGCTGAGACCCGGTATCCCCTGATGGAGAAACTAGCATTCGCAGTTGTGACGTCGGCAAGGAAACTCTGGCCGTACTTTCAGTCGCATACCATAATAATCCTCACCACCTTCCCCCTACGAACCATCTTGCACAGTCCGAGTCAGTCAGGACGACTCGCAAAATGGGCAATCGAACTAAGCGAGTACGACGTGGAGTACCGCCCAAGAACCTGGGAAAAATCTCAAGTACTAGCGGACTTCTTGGTAGAATTTCCCACGGGGGATATGACGAACACGGAACCGGACTCAACCTGGATCCATCACGTCGACGGATCATCGTCCAAACAAGGATCCGTGATCAGAATCCTGCTCATGTCTCCGACCGGCGAAGTCTTGGAACAATCGTTCCGATTGGAATTCCATGCGTCGAACAACAAGGCCGAATATGAAGCACTCGTCGCAGGATTACGATTAGCCCGTGGGCTTAAGATCCGCAACATTAACGCTTACTGTGACTCTCAGTTAGTCGCAAATCAGTACAGCGGAGAATACGAAGCGAGGGATGAAAGAATGGATGCATATCTGAAACTCATCCAAGACCTCTCCTGAGATTTCAACCACTTCGCCCTCACTAGGATTCCTCGCTCGGAAAACACTCAGGCGGATGCCTTGGCCGAACTCGCATCAAGTTCGGATTCTGGACTAAGATGAGTAATCCCCGTCGAGTTCATCGAACACCCAAGCATCGGACCACCAGTGGTCGCCAATCTGATTCGAGCACAAATCGAAAATGCGGAGGAAGTCGAAGACCCACCAGAAGAAAACGTGGATCAGTCGGAATACGGCTGCGACAGCCCATGGCTAGAGCCAATCCGAGCATACATAATCAACGGAACGCTTCCAACTGAGAAATGGACGGCCCGCAAAATCAAGACCCAGGCCGCGCGATATGTAACGGTAGAAGGAGAAATCTACAAGTGGAGATTCTCCGGCCCACTCATGACCTGCGCCGAAGGCGAAAAAGCAAGAAGAGTAATGGAGGAGGTTCATTCCGGATCATGTGGGAACCACTCCGGCGGAAGATCTCTCACCGTAAAAATAAAACGCCATGGTTATTACTGGCCAACTATGATCAAAGACTGAGAGAAGTTCGCACGGAAGTGCGAAAAATGCCAAAGGCACGCGCCGACAATCCATCAACCAGCGGAAGTCCTCTCGTCCATCTCGTCTCTGTATCCCTTCATGCGATGGTCCATGGATATCGTCGGGCCATTACACAACTCGAAGCAGAAACGCTTCCTCCTGGTCCTCACGGATTTCTTCTCAAAGTGGGTAGGGGCAGATTCCTACGCAAGTATCAAAGACGTACAAGTCGATAACTTCGTATGGAAGAACATCATCACCAGACACGGGGTCCCTTACGAAATAGTGACAGACAACGGATCTCAGTTCATCTCTACCCGATTCGAAGCATTATGCGAGAAGTGGAAGATACGACTGACCAAGTCAACTCCCAGATATCCGAAGTGCAATGGCTAGGCAGAGACCATCAACAAAACCGTCCTCGACGGGTTAAAAATGCGCTTAGAAGCCAAAAAGGGGCGATGGGCAGAAGAGCTCGAAGGAGTTCTTTGGTCGCATCGTACGACCCCGAGATGGGTTACGGGTGAAACCCCATTCGCCCTCGTTTACGGAACGGAATGTATGATCCCCGCGGAAGTAGAATTTCCCGGAGTACAGAGAAGATTCCTCCCCGAACGAGAAGATCTTAACAGCGCAATGCTGCTGGACGAAATCGATCTTATTAACGAGCGGAGATATCAAGCTCTCATACGAATCCAAAATTACCAGCACGCCGCCGTAAAATGCTACAATTCAAATGTTCGCCATCGCAGGTTCAAAGAAGGCGACCTGGTCCTTCGCAAAGTCTTCCAAAACACTGCCAAACGTAACGCGGGAAAACTGGGAGCAAACTAGGAAGGTCCATACAAGGTCATAAAGGTAGTCCGACCAGGATCATACCAAATCGTAAACATGCAGGACGTCAAGATCCAAAGAACCTAGAACGCGATGCATCTTAAGAAATACTACCACTAATCGTAAAGTGGATCCAAAGAACTACGAGATGGCTTGATCCCCAAAAAAAAGGGTACGTAGGCAGCTCGCCCAGCGAGTTCAGCTATCCCCCCATCTTAAAAGGGGGGGGGGGATGGGTACGTATACTCGTATACTCCCACAACTTTCAAAAAGTCGATCTTTTCGAAACTTTTTACAAAAAAAAAAACGCGACGCTACAATCGCTAAGCCCACTATCCGACAAACGGCTAGAACGGCGGTCCAGAACTCGCCCAGAACGCCTAAATCAGCTATCACGCTAAAACCAACAAACCCACAAATGCTCATAAAAAAAAGCATCCTTGGTAAAAAGCCCGCAAGAAAAACGCGGCTCAAAACAAAAAAGATTAACTTCTAGCATTGTGAGACGTCGTAACACGCTTGAAGTTACGGCCTTTCCAACACTTATGGAAACAACACTCTTGTTTCCAAAATCAACATACCTCTAACAGTGAAATGCCTTTAAAAGGGCATCACTTCTTTGTTGCTGATCACAACAAACGAACCCTAACATCCTAAACAGACACTAGCCGCCCTCGAAAGGATAGGCTCTCTTACATCCGACAAGGATACCATAGCGCGCTATACAAGAAAATCCAAAATTTTGGCCAGCACCTCCAAACGGCCTTTGGAAGTAGCTCGATTCATGCCAAGACAAGTCATATAAGCCGATAACACTTCGCGGACTTTATATCGGTATGAATCAGGTAGAAATCGCAAACAGGCAAAACGAAAGCCGAATTGTCATCGCATAGCCTTAGTCCGAAAGTAAACCTAGGTCTTGCCCTAAACCCAGTCTTGCTGGATCCTGACATCTCAAAGGAATAATATCGACATCCCGATATGAGATCCCAAAACTTGTCTCTTCACTTAAGTCTATACGTTTTCACGAGTCCTCGCACAAAGCAAAAGCTGCGCGCTCAACAGACTATGGATACGGTGATCGTCCCGGGGCAAGGAACGAGACGACAACTCACTCCTTCGCCCTCTAACTTGGAAAAACCCGGAGTTCTCTCGATTTATAATAAGCCGAAAAGGTTTTATAGATTGAGCCAAGAATTATACAAAAAGCCCTAACAAGGGCAGGGATTCAAAGCCACCAACAGCCAGTCCCGAAACATGCAAACTGCGGCCTCACAAACAGGTCAAAACAGAAAATAAAAAAAATCCCCGAAAGGATCATTACCCTAAGCACTCCTCGGAGCACTACCTTCATCCTCAACCTCACAGCCATTGCCTCCCTCGGCCGCTTCGTCGTTTCCTCTCCCGCTCGCAACATCTCCACCTTCTTCAGCCACAGAGCCTTGCCCCTCGGTCTCTCCCGAACACGGCGTGAGGGTGCACTCGAACTGCATCTGAGAGAGGATCAAGTCGAAGTCTCCGTCGGAAGCCTTCAATTCCTCCTTGTGAGACAACAGCCTGGTTTCTTCGGAGTCCAGAGTCGGAACCATGTTGCCTTTAAGCAGGTGGATCTCGTTCAGGCTTCCCTCGACGCTCGCCAGAGCCAGATCCTTCTCGTGGACTGCCATGAAGAGAATCAAACAGAACAGCCATCCTCGTTAGGCGAGCGTGAAAATCATCCCTCGAAGCAACAGTCCTCGACTCTTCTCGGTTCTGAATTTCACGCTGGAGACGACAGACTTCGGAAGCCTTGCTCTTCTTCTCTTTCTTCAGCTTGAACAATGCACTCGCCGACTTTCCGAGGTCCCGCTCGAGATCGCTGACCCAAACCTCCAGCTGAGAGAGCTCAGCAGCACGAGCAGCTTCAGCAGATTTCAACGCGGCCTCGGCTTGTTTCAATGTCTCTCGCGATTCAGGCAGGCCCCTTGTCGAACGCTCTATCTCTGATCCGCAGTCGCTGAGCATCCTGTCCATCAGGGATACAAACTATACATGAAATAAGGGTCAGGATAATCGTAGAACAAGGTGGCTTATGCAGAGAATAGTCAAAACAAACCTTGGCACGATGTTGCGACAAAGGTTCCGAGGACTCTCCTTCCGCGCCAGCGGTACATCTCCTTTTCTTGACGGTCTCGGTCGCAGCGCCAGTCCTCTTGCGACTTTTGGTCAAAGGAGCAGCACTGGACGCGGGAAGCCCTAGGACGATCTCCTTCCTATCCAAAGGTGGAGGCATCAACTCCGTCGCCTTCTCCTCCTTAGGAGCTGGGACTGGTGTGGTCGAAGAGCCCGAGGGTTGAGCCGAGACCTCTGGAACTTGAACATGAACCATGGCCGATTCTGCAAGGGGCGTGGCATCACCAGGGGACTTGTTTCCTCCAGCCGAGGTCGACATCGCAGGCAAAGAAAGGATAGCTGGCACCTCAGGCTGAATCCGACCCCCTTCCTTCTCGGCACTGCGTCTGAACAGTATCTCTTTGAAAGAAAGAAACCCGGCGATGAAGGTTGGAGTAGCTTCGTGCATGGCCGGAGTCGGAAGTGCCGAGTTGGCCTCACCCATCTCGACATCGGATCTTTTCTATTCACTTGGGGAGGAAGACATTCTTGATAGGTAATTTGAAGAAAAGAGAATGTGAGAGAAAGAGATGTGTGAAGAATGAGGAGTGGTGAGTTGCTACTTATAAGGATATGAGGGTGACGTGGATTTCCGCAATAAATATTCTTAGCCAAAGATTTTGATTTCTAATTCATATCACACACCCGCAAAATCGTCTCCGAGTCTTACGGGCTGAGGGGCTAACTGTTGGGGTCAAAAACGGTTATTTCGAAATCAACGGCTATGATTATTTTTTATTCACGGATTTCTCGTAAAAAATTCACTGAAAGAAAGATCGGAAGTGAACGAACGAGCGAACCGTCGCGTGGTTGTGCTCGCCGGCGAGTTCGGCCGTCACGCGAGTCAGCTCGCCCGGCGAGCTCGACCTGATCCCGGCCTTTCCGACTTACTTCGATTCCCGTATCTTCCGTATAGCTGTGATATCCGGCCTTCGGGACCATATACTTCTCGTTTCATTTTGATTAAAGTTATTCTCGAAGTTTTATGACCAAAACCGAGAAATCGTATAAACGCCAAAAGGCCTAAGAACGGTCCGCAAGGATCCAAACTGGTCTAGAGGCCCATCTAGGCTCTCAGAAGGGATTCGAGCCAATAAAAGTTATGACGGTTTGTCCTAACTCGCATAAATACGATAAATGCTAAGTTTCCAAAGATAAATGTAAAGATTCGAGGATAACTATCAAGATCGACGAAAAATGGAATATTCCCGAAAGAGATAGACTTGGGTCCGAAGGCGAAGGATGGGCCACCGACCTAGAGCGACTATATAAGGAGCGCAGGTGCAGAAGAAAAAGGATCCGAGAATTTAGACTTAGAGAACTCCTGCTAGCTTAGAGAACTTAGGGCTTAGGTGGTTAGACTAGCACGTCAAGGCATAGAACGTCTTGGCCGCCTCTTGTCCTGTTGTTCCGATAGTTAGCATATCTCTATTCCTCTCGGAGAAGTCTTGTATTCATACTATTCAATAAAACGCCTCTGAGCGATTATCTATCTTTTTATCGTTCTAAAGTGATTACACAGAGAATTCGGACCTTCAAGGAAAAACGGGTTCACTCGGTTTTCCTTCATTATTATTTATTATAATCGACGGTGTGAATTTCGGTTCTCACACAACTCGACCTCTTATTTGAGAGAGTATAAATTACTCCTTAGGATAATTTGAGTGGTATCAAATTTGGCACCGTTGCCGGGGATCGAACCCGGGTCACCCGCGTGACAGGCAGGAATACCCTAAGTCTAGCTATTTCCTTTTTAAGCATCAAAACCCAAAAAAACCTGCTATTGAACAAACACTTGTTCAATATAAAACTGCAATTTACTTTTAAAACTCTTAAAACATCTTTGCTTAACAAATCATATTAGAATCCCTAGGTTCCCTAGCTCCCTGTGAATTCGATCCCTAAGTACTACAACTCGACCTCTTATTTGAGAGAGTATTAATCACTCCTTAGGGTAATTTGAGTGGTATCAAATTTGGCGCCGTTGCCGGGGAGCTTTGATCGCCTATTTTCTAATTTTTGTTAATTATTCTGGCAAAAAAAAAATTTCTTGGATTTTCAGGTACATGCCCAGCAGTACCAGAAGCAACAAGGAATCCCAACTGATATTCTCACCAGATCCTGCAAGTTTGGAACGCACGATCCGTAAGGAAGAGCGCTCCCTATTGACCGACAACAACACTTCTGCTCAACCACCGTCGAACCAGACACCAGTCCCGTCGACCAATTCTCGCTCACCCCTGTCGATCGGTAACACAAAACTTCCGTCGACCGATACCCGTCACCTGACATCGATCGACATTCCATCTCAGACATCGATCGATACTGAACCGCGAGACATGGTTGCGACTTTGATACTTGTTCAGAACAACAATGGAGACCTTCATGACCAGCAGGGTCATCTGCATAATGCAGTAGGTCAGAGAATAGATGCTCAGGGGGCTGCAATCCCTGAGCCTGATGCTACTACTACAGGTACTACCTTACTTGTAGATGAGGCTGTGCAACCTAGGATGTTGGCTGACTAACACCGTTCAGATCGCTACTACACCAACAGATCAGCCATCCTTCCTCCCACCATTGAGAGGGATTTTGAGTTGAAAGCGCAGTACTACGCACTTGTGGGACAGCCACCCTAGCATGGACTATCCCACGAGCATCCTATGGAGCATCTGGAGAGGTTCGAGGATCTGATATCTGCTATTAGAGTCGAGGGAGTCTCTGAGGACTACCTATTGTGCAAACTTTTCAGATATTCACTTGCTGGAAAAGCTCTGCATTGGCTCAAGCAGTTACAACAAGGATCTCTTAAATCCTGGAGCGACATCAAGAATGCATTCTTATGCAATTTCTTTGATGAGGCGCGTGCTGAAGACTTGAGGAGCAAGATTTCTACATTCACTCAGGAGCCTGCAGAATCATTCAGAGGCTCTTGGATCAGATTCAAGTCTTACCAGAGAGACTGTCCACACCACAGATTCAATGAAGTATAACTACTCAGTACTTTCTACAGAGGCATCGCGGTGCAGTACCAGATGACTTTTGATGCTTCCAGCAATGGAAACTTCAACACCAGGAATCCAGAGGAGGCAGTCAAGGTGATTGAAAACCTAGCATCCAACAACAACACCAAGAACACTGATTTTGAGAGGAAGAGATCTGCCACCATCCTTGGGAATGATCAGATGGATGAAGTGAAGGCAAAACTGGACAGTGTTCACAAGCTTCTCAAGAAGCAGGTTAGCTTTGTCGAAGATGCAGAAGCTGTAGAGGGTAGAGCAGAGGAACAAGAAGTAAACTACATCGGTGGAGCTGGATTCCAAGGAAACCAGGGTGGAAACAAAAACTCCTATGGAAATAGGAGTAACTTCAACCAAAACTCGCAATACCAAAAACCCTACAAAACAGCTACAGCAACAACATGAATTTTGGAAGTTCCTACTACCAGAAGCCACCGCCGCCTACTCAAGAGAGCAAGATTGAGGAGATGCTCGATAGGGTTCTTGAGGCACAGCAGCGAATGACTGTGGACTTCAATGGGAAGATAGATTCTTACTACACCAATCTGAACATAAAGTTTGAGACTTTGAGCTCTCATGTGAAGAAGATGGAGATACAGGTTATGCAGACAGGAGATGCTATTAGGAGGCAGGAAGCTTCAACAAGAGGAGTAGGGGATGATGTGATGAAGCACCACGTGAATGCCATTATTGAGGATGACTTTTGGCAAGTGGTGAAGGAAGAGAAGCTGCAAGAAGGCGACTTAGAGGTAGAAAGTTTGATGAGTTTTGGCGGGTCACATTGGTGTCAATCGACACCATCCACCGAACATCGATCGACATACAAAACCTCAAATCGATCGACAGGAGTACTAAAGCATCGATCGACAACGCCTACGGAGACAACCGCATCTTACAATGTCGTGAAGATTCTAACTCACGAGAAGTTCGCATCAGGACACCCACATCCGCCCAGCCCTGACAAAGTCCAAATCGATCGACATGCCAACAGCAACATCGATTGACACTCAGAAGCTAATATCGATCGACAGCCATCACCACCTATCGATCGACGAGCCCCTATCACCTACCGAGTGCAGATGTCGAAGATAGATGTGGCAGGACTTAACGCACTCAGACCTAAACCTAAACCTTCAGAACAACCACTGGAGCCTGTCAGGACACCTTCAGATGATGGAGATGATCCTATGGAAGAGGATAGGGTTTCTACTGGAAGAACCCAAAGGAAAAGAAAAGAAAAAGTGGCGAAACATCTGAAGAGGAGGCTAATGAAAAGGAAAATGAAAATTTCCAAAAGGGAGTCTTCAGGATTCCTCTACATAAGCCATTCGAAGAAGCTTATTACAGCCACAGATTGTGGATGTTCTTCAGAGAAACCAGAGAGAAAGAAGAAGACATTAGGAGAATGTTCTGTGAAGCTAGAGAAAAGATGAGGAAAAGGATTACATTGAAGAAAAAGAGTGATCCTGGGCAATTTGCAATACCATGCACAGTGCAGGGTATTGAATTCTCACATACCTTGTGCGACACAGGAGCATCAGTCAGCATCCTACCTAGGGTTATGGCAAACCATCTGGGTATGCAGGTGGAGCCTTCGCAGGAATTGTTCACTTTTGTGGATTGTTCCCAAAAGAACTCAGGAGGAATTATGAGAGACCTAAAGGTGCAGATTGGTAATGCCCTAGTACCAGTAGATTTCCATGTCTTGGATATCAAGTTAAACTAGAACTCTTCTCTACTACTTGGGAGAGCTTTCTTGTCAACAGTGAGAGCAGTATGTAACTTGCAAACCAACCAGTTGTGTCTAACACTCATCGATCCTAATGACCACTACGACCCTATCCCAGTCAAGAAGCCACAGACGATGTCTAGAAGAATCAATGATGCAAGAATCAATGTAGCTTGCCACTATGGAGCCGATTACGAATCTTACTACTCAGAATCGATCGACACTCATCCAGTTACGTCGATCGACACAAACCATAAGAAATCGACCGACATACCACATGAAGAATCGGTCGATAGGTAGTCCAGATGATTGGGAGAATGACTACTACAACCCCACTATTGACGCTTACACAAGAAAAAATATGCATACAGACGAGTATGATGAAGACTTCAAGGAGGAACGAGCCATTGAATACATAGCCATCCTTGATGAGGAATATAAACTCTTACATCATTCCTCTTGGAAAAGGAATGCACCATCGTTCGACATGACAAGCTTGCCATCGATCGACACTCAACCTCAACAACGATGCCGAAAGCAAGCATCGACCGATACTACCTACTACAAATCAGTCGACACTAACTTCAACCATGTACGAGATGGAGACTACTCGATTGGTAGTTTGGCAGATGAACACCACCACGAGAGCTTTGCAGTAGAAACAATAACCTACACACCAGGAGCAGATAAACTACAAGATAGTTTCACAGACGAGGAGCTGCTCAACATGCAAAAACGCGTTGATACAAATCAGTTTCAAGCAGAAGCTGCTTGGGAAAGAACTCGTTCTAGTCAATCGATCGAAACTCGTCATCAGCAATCGATTGACAAGCTTCCTCAACAATCGATCGACACCAACAATACCACGTCGATCGACAACCATCCAATACTGAAAACTACTGTAAGAGAAAAAGATAAATTTGATAATCAGTATCTAACTCCAGACGAATTTGGTATTTTCAGGGACCCTAATGGCTATGCAAAAGCCATAGACGGCCGCACACTACACGTATCTCGAGAAGATACTGCAGATATCCTTCAGACAGCCAATGGAGCAGACAATCTGTTCATGCATCAACGCAGCAACCGCGAACAGAAGACTACAAAGGAGTTCTATGGCACAGCTGGTGGGATAGAAAACAACTTCAAACAACGATCTCGCCATACAACTCATCCATCGATCAACATAGACGTCCCAACGTTCGCCAGACGGCCAGAATTCGGCAAAAGAGCTTATGACCTTTATGGTAACAGGAAATTTAACTGAGAAAAGAAAGATGATTATGGAGTCTACAGAGATGACCGCAAATTTGCCAGAGATCGGGATAGGCACACCATTCCTGTTTACACCAAGGATATCAGAAGACTTCTGGATAGAGCTTCAGAAGATGAACCAGCGTACATATGTCTTCCTGAACATGCTAGTTCATTCATACAGATGTTGGGGTCGAAAACGGTTACGACGAAGTTAACATCCAAATCTCCGCAAAATACAAGTATAAGTGTCTTTCCGCGACAAATTGTGCTTGGTCAAAAGAATGTCGCGGCATATGTTCTCGAGATAAAACCTTGTTCAAACCCCGTGTGGATTAAACACAAGCTGTCCCAAGGTAACCGAAACGTATCTGAGCCAGCCACGGATAGGTTCGAATGTGGAAATCGGAACACGGATAGACCAAGCTCAGTCACTACGTAACTACCTCACATGCACACTGCCCGGTCGCTACGTAGCGACAGAGCGTCTATCCCGCTCGGTCGCTACGCAACGACCGAGCTCGAGCCAAGCTCGGTCGCAACGTAGCCACCGAGCGTCCATCCCACTCGGTCGCTACGTAGCGACCAAGCTCGAGCCAAGCTCGGTCGCTGCCTAGCGACCGAACGTCCATCCCGCTCGGTCGCTACGTAGAGTCTGTCCCGTTTGGTCGCTACGTAGCAACCAAGCTCGAGCCAAGATACGACACGAATCTATGCATTCTCGTCTACCCTTCGATGTTGTCTCCCGAAGACCTTAGCGAAACCATTTCATGTTTTCCGCCATTCGAAGTCATCAATCAAAATTTACGATAAAAACGCGGAAAGTTCGCTTTTATCGAAAGAAGTCGAAATAAACGCTTCAAGTCGAAAGACGGCCCAAAGGGACCTAAGACGTGACTCGAAGCCCACCTTACGATTTCTTAACCAGCAGCCCGTAAATCGTGGGACGGTTTACGCTTGGTTCGCAAGGAAAGATAAATGTCAAGTTTCCGCGGATAAATACGAAATTTTGAGGATAATTACGAAGATCGGACAAAATGGAATATCTCCACTTTTAGGCTATGACGGCCTAAGGGCAGAAGGGGAAAAGTGTAAACCGACCTAGGAGCGAGTATATAAGGAGTCCTAGGCTAGAGGCATGAAAAGGGAACTTGGAGAGAGCAAACTTATCACTTAGAGCAATTAGGCAACTTTCCGTTTTTTTTATTTCGAGCTGCGACTCAACTAGGTTTTGCAGTCTTAGGTTGTTAGAACTAGGAATCTCGCCGACAGCTCTCATAGCCGAGGTTTCTACCTTGTTGTAACGCTCATACGCGAATTCGGAATAAAACTCCTTTTGCTTTCTTTTTACGATTTCATATACTTTATCGTTGTTACCTCGTGTTCTGATTGATTAGCGTGTGGTATTAGCAGATATCCGGGACCTCTGGGAAATTAGGGTTCGCCTACTTTCCTTATTTAAATGAAAATCGACATTATGAATTTCGGTTCCCACCAGTTTGGCGCTAGAAGGAAGGGGGGAGGTACGGATCAATCTAACTCGCAACCACATCACTCCCAACCAGACATGTCAACTGACAACGCGGACAACGTGCAAACTCCTCTTAACGGAGGCAGCGGCACTGATCTCCACACTCCAGCAGCGGACGTATCTGCGGCCAACGCACCAGCCAACGCCGCGGCGATCGAGGAGTTTAAAAAGATGTTCGCCACCTACGAAAAAAGGTCGGAAGAACAGGATAAGCTCGTGAGCACCTTGACCAAACAAGTTGAAACCTTAACGGCAAGGACTCGAGCGATCCGTCCCCGCGGAACCACTAAAGTTCGCGGGAAAAGACTCGACTTCGCAACCCCACTCGATAGGCCTGGAACCGCGCGGGAACGACCTTCGGGTCAAAACCCTAGCGAAAAATCTCCGATCGAAAAAGGGAACCCTGAAAGTCCTCCGCCACCCGCGAAGGATTCAGAGGATAATGAAGTCGAGCACGTCGACTTGGATCCCAGCGACTTCTCCAACGATACCGAGGAGGACGTCGACAGACATCCAAGAAGGACCAGAAGCCGATCTACTCGGGAAATATCTCCATTCGACAAACCAATGACGGAAGAGGAGGAAATCCTCTATTGGAACGAGCAAGAAGAGCTGGCTGAAAAGCAAACCGAGATAACTCGCAGTAAACGCCGACAAGCTCGGAAATCTACTGACGAGACATCAGATATCCGCGATCTTCGCGACTACATCACCAAAACTGTAGCAGAGGTAAGAACCGTGAAATCCCAGATCCATCACGCTACCAGTGCTGCCCCCGAGATCGACAGGCTGCTAGAAGGGGCTCGGAAGACTCCTTTCACAGCACGCATCTCCGATATGAGGGTATCTGATTTGGGAAAAATCAAAGTACCAAAGTATGATGGTACAACCGATCCGAAGGCGCACCTTCAGGCTTTCCACATCACGATGGGAAGAGCAAGACTGAAGGACGGCTAAAAAGACGCCGGCTATTGCCGTCTATTCGTCGAGAATCTGGAAGGAGCAGCGCTCGAGTGGTTCGCACGCCTAAAGCGAAACTCTATCGGGAGTTTCCGCCAGCTCGCATCGGAATTTCTAAAACAATACTTTATGTTCATAGATAGAGAAACTTCCGATGTCGATCTCTGGAGTCTATCCCAGAGGGAAGACGAACCCCTCCGCGAGTTCATCAGCCGGTTTAAGCTGGTGATGTCCAGGGTTAGTCGGATAAGCGACAAAGTGGCCATTGACGCGCTCAGAAAAATGCTCTGGTACAAGTCGAAATTCAGAAAATGGATAACCCTCTACAAACCGCGGACGATCCAGGACGCCCTCCACAAGGCGACAGACTACATCATAATCGAGGAGGAAACGAAAGTCTTGTCGCAGAAACATAAGTCGACAAGAACGTCCTCGAAAGATGTAGACCCGAAAACGAAGAAGAACTGTCGTAACGACAAGTACGTCCATCACGAGGAGGAAGAGCTCCAAGGCCAAACCACGGGTAATACGTGGACTCGCAATCAAGGATATGATGAAAACACCTTCTGCGAATTCCACCAATCCCGAGGCAACTCCACGACTAACTGCAAAGTCTTGGGAGCAAGGCTGGCCGCAAAGCTACTAGCTAGAGAGCTCTCGGAAGTAACCAGCGTAAAAGACCTCATCCTCGAGACTGATCGCCCCCCGAAGACGGACAGAAATCCGCCCGCAGAGAAATCCCCTCAAAGAAACCAATCCGGGGATAAACGCGGAAGAAGGCCGGACGACAAAGGAAACGATAACAATCATCGCAGAGTCAACATGATCATTGGAGGATCGCAATACTGCAACGATTCGGTTTCGGCCATCAAGGCTTACCAGCGGAAGGCAGAATCGAGTGCGAACTGGCCTACATGGTCTCCCCCCCCGAGACGGTCGAAACAGCTCAATCACCTTTACGAAGGAGGAAGCCGGCGGGATCGATCAACCTCACTGCAATCCGCTCGTCATAGATCTGGTCATACGAGATCTGGAAGTCGGAAGAGTACTCATTGACACGGGAAGCACGGTCAATGTTATCTTCCGCGACACCCTCAATCGGATGAGCATCAAACTCAGAGAAGTAACTCCAACGCCAAAACCACTCACGGGTTTTTCGGGCGAAGTGTCGATGACTCTCGGATCGATCCAGCTGCCAGTCATGGCCAAGGAAATCACAAAAATCGTCGAATTCGCGGTGGTCGATCATCCTGCTATCTACAATGTGATCATGGGAACCCCATGGCTCAACGTCATGCAAGCCGTTCCGTCGACGTACCACCTCGGCGTCAAATTCCCAACCCGGAATGGATCGCGGCCATCTGGGGATGCCAAAAACAGTCACGACTATGCTTCCTTGCGGAGCATAAGTTGAGGCAAATCGCGACTTCTGCAACGGCAACTCGCAAGCGCACGAAGATAGCTCAACCTTCGGCCGAAAACACTTCAAAGAAAGACGATTCAACATCGTCTGCCGACGCGAACGCTTCAAAGCCAACACTGCAGAACACCCGGATAAAAGCACTGACCCGGCCACGGTCACCAGGATCAAGGCGGTCAGCACGGCAACAACCGCCGAGTAAGAATACTTGCGGCATAAAACAGAACTACGAGATGGCTTGATCCTTGAAAGAGGTACGTAGGCAGCTCGTCAAAAGACGAGTTCAACTATCCCCCTTTCTAAAGGGGGGGGGGAATACTCGTATACTCCCACATTGAAAAAGATGCATCATTGTAATCGAGTTTTTTTTTTTTTAATTTGTTACTACAATACACGTTTTCCCTTTTATTAAAACACTTGCGCTCCAATTAACGCAAAAGTCTCAGAACACGCTTAGAAAATCTAAAAACATTAAGACTCTTGTCACCGGCCTTATCCGGTCCCAACCACAAAGCAGTCATTCTTCAGCACCTAAAATATACGTACAGTCTTCGAAGCAACTGTGAGACGTCTCCAAGTTAAAAATCGAAAACTCTGCAAACAACCGTCCAAACGCGACCATAAAACCCACCGAATACTCACACCCCATTCGTCGATTGGCCCCGACGAACACGCCAACCGTCTTAAACAAACGCAACTCGATCAACTCGTTTGATCATTGAACATCCAGCACAAGGATGAAAGCGCGCTACAAAAAAAATCCGAAATTTTGGTTCAGCACTTCTAGTTGGCTTAAAAATTGTCTCTGGAAGGATGCTCGATTCATACCATACAAGTCATATAAGCCGAGAACCCTTCGCAGACTTTAAATCGGTACGAATCAGGTGGAAATCGCAACAGGAAAGTCGATAGCCGGCTAGTCACCGAACAAACCTTAAAACCGAGAGTAAACCTAGGTCTTGCCCTAAACCCATCGCATTGGTCTCTGACATCTCAAGACATGATATCTAAACGATACGAGATCCTAAACCATGTCTCTCCGTTAACATCTCAACGTTCCCAAAAGTTGTAAGAATGAATAATTTTTACAAAAACTCACGTCTCGAACGAACCAACAGATTGAACGTCTCAACGGAATTAAATATGAGACGACAACTCATGTTTGCTTCAAACCCATTCGAGGCAAAGTAACAAACATCTGTTATATATATAAACCGCATAGTGGCAGGGATTCAAAGCCATCAACGGCCAGTCCCGACAAATATAAAAACGGCCAAAACAGGCCAATACAAAGTTCAAAGGCCACATTCGGCCAAACACAAGCCACACTTGGCTGCAAAATACTAGATAAGGGAAAAAATTCTTCCCATCGAACTCTTACCTCTCACAAATCAAAAGTTAAAATCCCCGGACAAGGAAGCTCCAAATGCATCAGCGGGGTAGTTCACCTCCTCATCGTCACCGGCGAACTCGGTCGTGGCCTCCACGGTATCGGGAGAAACCGGAACGGGAGCCCAGAATTCCTGGATCCTCCCGTCAATCGGGGGAATGAGTTTCTCAGCATGAGCATGGTTCTTCATGCTATCTTTCATGAACTTCATCTCCTCTTTGAAGACATAATCTTCCGCCTGCGTCTTCCAAAGACTCCCGACTGAACCTCGGCCCTCGCGGTAGTCGCCCACCAAGGTATAAGCATCCCTGAGGTTCCCATACTCAATCTGAAACTGAGAGGCACGACTCTTCATCACCTCGACAATCTCCCTCTTACCCTTCCGTTCCGCTTTACGAATGGCCCTCGCATGATCACAAGCAAGTTGCGCATCTCGCTTCAACATCTCGTCTTGCATACGAGCAAGGTCCTTCTCCGGCTTCTCCGCTTTAAAACGATAGACCATGGCCTCTCTATGGCTCACCTCAAGGGCCGAGCCGAGAAAGTTCAGACCCTGCAAAACAGTTTAGCGCGTTTTAGGCAAGAAAAGGAATACATAAGATAATCGACAAAAATTCTTGAAAAACTAACCCCGTTGATGATACGAGATCCTTCCGCAACAACTCTCGACCTTCCCGATTCGTCCACAGGCGGGGGAAGATCGAAACCCAAGGGTAGACCGGCAAAAAAAATCATCGAAATTCGGGATAGGGATCTCGCTCGTGCCAATTCCGTCGCCATACACAAGGTCCGGAAAACTCTATGTCACCAAGGTCGATATCTTTCCCCTTCGAAGAGTTCAATCCCGTCGTGACCGTGGGAGCCGCGTCGGGACCTTGGGCATCAGGCTCGGAGTCACTGCTTGTTTCCGCGCCCGAGGCAAGGCCAGGATGCGCAAGTCTCAATGCCTTTCGAACTCTCTTCGGCGTAAAGGAAGTCCAGAAAAACGGGCTGTTCCTGAGAAGATCCCTCACTGCGATCATATCTTCAGGAAACGGAGCTAGCGGATTAATGAAGGGACGATCATTCGGCAGCCTGCAGAGCAACGGGATGCAACTCTCTTCGACAGACGCAGCGTCTATACGAACAAAGAAAAAAAATCTCTTCCACGAGTTGAAGTTGGAAAGAAACCCCTTGACCACGGACATGAAGTTCCGAGGGACCAGTCAGTACTTTTCCGTATTCCGAACAATCTGCAACCTGAAAAGCGCTTCAAAGTGGTCGACGGAAAGGGAGAG
Source organism: Brassica napus (assembly GCF_020379485.1). Lineage (NCBI taxonomy): Eukaryota > Viridiplantae > Streptophyta > Magnoliopsida > Brassicales > Brassicaceae > Brassica > Brassica napus. Next base: position 38,815,031 of record NC_063444.1, read on the forward strand.
ACCGTGCTCGTAGCTCAAGATCAAAACCCCAACGAGATGATGGATACTGAGGGGATTCAGCTGATTCAGCGACACCTCAAAACGATCCAGCACACGGACGATAATCCCGGGAATCGGGAACCACAAGCGGCAGCGCACTACGAACGCTTCGTAACAAGTAAAGTAACCCTCCGGAGGACTACTAGCGCCCTCTCCTTGAAGAGGAACCCGGAATTCCACCGTATCTGAAATTTGGTAGAACGATCGCATGATCCGAAGAAATTCGCTAGTGCTCCTACTCGGTGCACCTTCTTCGACCAAACGATGGTTCATAACCGGGAACGACTTCTCGTCGTGAGGCGCAATCGAACCATACCTCGCAACCCACCATGCTTCATTCTCGGCCGGATCCACAGAATGAGGCACGAATTCGATCTTCGGCACGAGGAGCTCTTCGTGAACGTTTGTGGACGAGGACCCTTTCTTCGAAGTCCTCCTCTTACTCGGCATTTCGTATTTTTTAATAGAATCAAGAAGAAAAGGATATAGAGAAAAGAGAAACTCTTTCAAGAAACCTCTTTATGAGAAAAAGCAAGTGAAAAGATTATGAAGAATTTATCTCCCTTCTTATAGGCATGAGAAATTACTATTTACTTGCGGACTTTCGGACACGAACTTCGCCTAAATACACCAATCTCGTCCGAACTCGCCATACCGCACGCTAGAATCTCACCAGAAACCCACGATTCTAACGGGCTGGGGGCTAACTGTTGGGGTCAAAAACAGTTACGACGAAGTTAACATCCAAATCTCCGCAAAATACAAGTATGAGTGTCTTTCCGCGACAAATTGTGCTTGGTCAAAAGAATGTCGCGGCATATGTTCTCGAGATAAAAACTTGTTCAAACCCCGTGTGGATTAAACACAAGCTGTCCCAAGGTAACGGAAATGTATCTGAGCCAGCCACGGATAGGTTCGAATGTGACGATCGGAATATGGATAGACCAAGCTCAGTCACTACGTAACTATCGCACATGCACACTGCCCGGTCGCTACGTAGCGACCGAGCGTCCGTCTCGCTACGTAGCGACCGAGCATCCATCTCGCTCGGTCGCTACGTAGCGACCGAGCGTGCGTTCCGTTCGGTCGGTACGTAGCGACCGAGCTCTTCCGAAACGTCGATACGACACGAATCCATGCATTCTCGTCTACTCTTCAATGCTGTGTCCCGAAGACCTTAGCAAACCCATTTCATGTTTTCCACCATTCTAAGTCATCATCAATCAAACTTTACGATAAAAACCGCGGAAATTTCGCTTTTATCGAAAGAAGTCGTAATAAACGCTTCAAGTCGAAAGACGGCCCAAAGGGACCTAAGACGTGACTCGAAGCCCACCTTACGATTTCTTAACCAGCAGCCCGTAAACCATGGGACGGTTTACGCTTGGTTCGCAAGGAAAGATAAATGTCAAGTTTTCGCGGATAAATACGAAATTTTGAAGATAATTACGAAGATCGGAAAAAATGGAATATCTCCATTTTTAGGCTATGACGGCCTAAGGGCAGAAGGAGAAAAGTGTAAACCGACCTAGGAGCGAGTATATAAGGAGTCCTAGGCGAGAGGCATGAAAAGGGAACTTGGAGAGAGCAAACTTATCACTTAGAGCAATTAGGCAACTTTCCGTTTTTGTTATTTCGAGATGTGACTCAACTAGGTTTTGCAGTCTTAGATTGTTAGAACTAGGAATCTCGCCGCCAGCTCTCATAGCTGAGGCTTCTACCTTGTTGTAACGCTCATACGTGAATTCAGACTAAAACTCTGTTTGCTCTATTTTTATGATTTCATATACTTTATCGTTGTTACCTCGTGTTCTGATTGCTTAGCGTGTGGTATTAGCAGATATCCGGGACCTCTGGGAAATTAGGGTTCTCCTACTTTCCTTATTTAAACGGAAATCGACAGTGTGAATTTCGGTTCCCACCAACAGACACAGTTGGTACCAGAGATCTACACAAAGGACGAGATCAATGAGACGTTCTATGGAGTTTGTGGTGAACATGAGAGGAACAAAGAAGCCTTCCAGATGAAGCTTGATGGTGTCTACTATCCATTGAATGATAGTATAAGTTGGCTAACCACTTCCATGGAGGAGATGAAGCAAGACATTGCCAAAATTCAGAACGCGACCGACGTTGCTCGACCTCCATCGATCAACAGAAGACAACCCCAAACGATCGACATCAGACAATCACCATCGCTCGCTAGACGCCATCACGCATCGATCGACAACCGTTTGGCCGCATCGATCGACACCAATCCGCCACGCCCACACACGATGAAATCTCAACCAGATTTCCACACCAGAGAAGAGATAGATCAGTTGGTATAAGGGATCTACAGAGTTCTGGAAACAACAGAGGAGAGGCTTGATGGGATATGTGATGACATCTATTTCCCAATGGATCTTACAATCAGTGCATTAACCTCCAAGGTCGAAGCTATACAAGGGGAGTTGTTGGAGATTCGGAGTTACATTGTGCGTCGACCAAAAGCATCGATGTCGATCGATGGACGCAACAACAAATCGACTGACACCCACAATTCAACATCGGTCGACAGTGATACAAACCGAGGCCGGCTAGTACCAAAGACGACATCCGACATGTCCAACACACCTTACAAGGAAAGGAGATCTCAGCTGACACTTACGCCGCACTTACCAGACATCAATTCAATTTTGAGAGTCTTGGTGAAAGATTGCAGAGGATTGAAAACACAACTGCAGCAATGAAGGATAAATGGCGCAGAGGGGATGAAGCAATGAGAGACTTCACTGGTACATGGTTCAACAAACGCAAAGAAGAGATGGATACTTGTTTTCCAACAAGTCCCAGTTCTCAACACTACTAGCCAAAACACCTCGAAAGTCAAGCTAAATGACTATAACTAAGCGCTGAGTGAGAGACAACCCACTATTAGGTAATATTTATTAAGTTTTTATTAATTTACTATTTATGTTGGTTTTTAATTATTGCAGGTCATAATAAAAAAAACAAAAAGAAGATCCGAGTAGACGATTGCCATCTGTATCGACCGACGCGAACAAGTCGACATCGATCGACATTGCCTTACCTATCGACCGACATCAACATACTTACATCGGTATTCCGGTCTGGTATATCGTTCCTACTTGTTACATTGAGTCCTTGTGATTTATTCTTAACCATAACTCCGACTGAATTTACACTGGGGACAGTGTAGTTTAAATCTGGGGGGCAGGTTTATTGATGTTTATTTACTTATTAGTCTTATTAAGAATGTTTTCAAATTAGTTATTATTGAGTCAAGAAAGGGATTATGAACTTATAGATTTTGCAAGATATCTAACCACTCTTTAGCACCATTCTAGACTTACTGATTGCAGATAGTACTAAAGATACTAAAGTGGATCAACCTGTCAACTATTCACTCTTGCTAAGATTGTTTTGAAGGAACCAAAGCTGACCTTTAACACTAAACCTGACACAACTGCTTGTCTTGGGGCTTGGTATACGTGGGATCGGATTCTTCAAACAAGTCTGGAAAGTAAAGCCATGTGTATATAGATTTATCACCCTTTCTCTCTCTATTTTCGAAATATAAAAAAAATGTATATATTTATTATTATATTAGAGATTTATTAGGAAGAAATTCGAACATGACTTGGTGGCTACAACTATTAAGGTTTGCTTCACAAATAATCCTAGAATATAGGTCAAAAAGAAGTGAACAGGACTTGGTGGCAACCACCATTAAGGCTTGATTCATGGAAGCATGTCCAATTTTGGTTAATGATCTTGCCTATAAGCAAACTTTGACCAAGAGAGAAAATTAGTAGAGAGAGAGGATATGAACTAATGTTTACCTGCATGTCCAGATACTTGTTTGAAAATCCTAGAATCTTGTGATCGATTCTCCCAAGGTAAAGCCTTTACTTTTAATTTATGCTAAGAAATGAGGTTGGTAGAGGGGAGTGAAAGACAAGATTATGCTAAGTTGTTGGCTAGATGAATTTGGTTGCTAAGCTAGGATATTGTATGATGTACTTTTGTGATTATGATTTCTTAGATGTGGATTGCAATATTATAGAGGTGATGATTCTAAGTTTTAAATCATGTGAGTCTCTGCTGTTTTTAAAACCTCTTTCAGAGAGACTGCCTGTTTGTTTTGTTCGAGGACAATCGAAAGGGTAAGTCTGGGGGAGTTGATAGACTATGGTAAGTCTGGGGGAGTTGATAGACTATGGATTTGACCCATTTTCATCCATAGTTTATAAGTGTTTTTACTAATAATTATATTATTATAGAGTCTATTTATTATATTTATAATATCAGGAATATTTGGAGATAAGTGATGATCTTGGAGCATTTTGGAGATATTTGGAGCAAGCACCCGAGATGACCATCGAGATCGACTATCAGTCGATATTGGAAAGCTAGAATCGATCGATACACAAGACATGGTGTCAATCGACAGCAAAGCGCGCAGGAAGCCCGTTTGGTCACAGCCGGCTTGAAGCCCAAGATTTCACTATTTTACAAGATTGCTCCTGACGAGTTTTTACCCTAATTATATAAGCTTTGCCGCCATGTTAGAGGCAAATAGTGCTTTCTTTGTGTTTTATTGTTTTACTGATAGATAGGAGAGAAGATCCAAAGTTATAATTTGTGATTGGAACTCCATTGATATCTATTTTATTTATTCTATGAAGTTTTTATACTTAACTGTTGTTATGAGTTGCTTAGCCATGTCTGAGTAGTTCTCTTGTTAGATTTTAGGGTTTAAATAGGTTAGGAGGGATTTTCCCCAACTATAGATTGCTGAGTTGTGATAATCATCTTTAGAATTGTTCATTAATGTCTGTTTCTAGATTAGCTACCTAGAACTTGCCCTTGAATTGATTGATAAAAGCCATAGCTTAATTCTCATCCTGAAAACATTCTAATAGAGCTATGTTTCTCGCTATGAGCAAGGCGAGAGCTGATCTAGTGAGCTTAGTAAGCATTCATTCAACCTGCGCATAAAGCTTGACTAGAGCACGTCGATCGATATCACACTTGAATAATCGATCGACGGTGCAAAAGGTGTATCGATCGATACGCCCATTGGAATATCGATTGACACTTTCTATAGATCAATATAACGAGAGTTGAAATCATAGATCTAGTTAATAGACAACAAGTCAATGCCCGCAAGAGCCGAAAGACTTGTTGATAAAATAGTTGAGCTTTACATTATCATGCATGCAACTCATTAGGCATCTATAGGATTATAATTCCAACTTTCCTGAATAAAAACCCTAAGTCTAGCTATTTCCTTTAACCACAAAAACCCAAAAAAAACCTGCTATTGAACAAACACTTGTTCAATATAAAACTGCAATTTACTTTTAAAACTTTTAAAACATTTTTGCTTAAAAAATCATATTATAATCCCTAGGTTCCCTAGCTCCCTGTGAATTCGATCCCTAACTACTACAACTCGACATCTTATTTGAGAGAGTATAAATCACTCCTTAGGGTAATTTGAGTGGGATCAACCGGATGTCGAGCCCACCAGGGCAGGCGGCTCCACAGGAATGCAACAAGAAAAGAGGAGGGTTGGTTTGCTTGAGCTGTGTAAGTCCTAGAGTTCTAGGATGATTGGAGTCTTAAAACGATTAATGTGAATTGGGTGATGACTGAGTTCATTACATTGCTTGATTTCGTGAAATGGTATCGTAGTAACTGGTTAAGTAAGTTGCATCGAATTGGGTGTAGTGGCTAGTCGGTTCTCGTTTCGCATTGGCTCATGGGGGGGAGACTGGTCTAGAATCGCTTCACTGAGTATTCATACTCACCCCTCTTTTTCCCTCCCTTTTTGCAGAACCTTAAGTGGAAGTGTCGATGGTAAGAAAGGAAACGCACCTGAAACTCATGGGACTAGTAACATGACACACGAAGATATCGGGAAAGTAGACATGTGTGTCCTTAACCCCGCGCCCAGGAACCCCGGTTGGAAATGGGGAAAGGGCGGGTGTTACAGCCTCCGTCGCCATGGCGCTAGGCGACCCCTTGCGATGACCTCATCGCCTCAACACCACTTGGCCAGCTAGTTAAATAAAGCGATCGCTTTTCCTCGCTTTCCCTGGCTTTTATGATTTTCCTAAAGCGCTCTTGTGACGCTTTGGTGTCAGCAGACAAACCAGTTGGTTTATTTGAAACTAGTATAGAAGTTGGTTTGATTTAAACTGGTTTAGTAAGAATATTTGACATGGAAAAGAGTTTATCGTCAAACCATACGTAAGGTTTATATGCAAACCCTCATTCTCTTCCACTAAAAATTTAGAGAACGAAGAAAATGATTCGAAATCTGAGTATTAAAGCTTTAGGAATTGGTGTTTTGATTTGATTTTTGATTTGGTAATTTCAGTTGTTGTTTTGCTATTAAGTTGGTGTTCGTGCTATTTAAGCTTAAAAATATGTAATGGTGTTTTGAACTTTTAGATTAAATTTTAGTGGATTTGGTGTTTTTGGTTTTTAAAATAAGTTTCTATAAAGTAATTAGATCGTAACATGAGTGCATAGAGCTTTTAACATTAGTGTATATAGGCTTTGATTAATTTTTGTCAGAGCATACACATGGCGCTCGCTTCTGGTCGCCATGGCAGGCGCTAGGCGACACTCGATCACTTCATCGCCAGGGGTCGCCACTCGTCATTTTAAACCAAGCTGTCAAAATGCAAAGGACGTTTCAAGCCTTTGTGGGTTCTGCACTCATGGCCGAACCTTTGCTGCTTTGCTCAGCTCTTCTCAAGGCTGAGGAACTAAACATCCTCCTCACCTTTCATATATTCTAAAACTCTCAAGTTTTTATATTTACCTTATGTTTAGTGTCTGTTTTGAACGAGATCGCATGTGTTTTCCATGATGTTAGAAGTCTTGCTACTCTCTTCAATCCTTTATCTTTTAGTCATTCCTTGTATTGATAATATTCAGGCTGCGTCTTTGGTAAAAACTGGTCTTGAATTCTGTATTTTAAGTTATTTGAATAAAAGAAATGGTTGACCAAAAAAAAATACATGAAACTATTTTGGACATAAAGACTGAACATCCCTAAGAAGAATATTGCATTTGATTATAAAATTTCTACGGAAATTATGAACTCATTAAACGTATAATCTACAAAATTTTATATAGGAGAAACATAAACTAAAGCTAAAATATACTTTCTGATTTGTTACTGCTACAAATTAAGAAGGAAAATATAAAATCTATTCTATTAATACAAAGAAAAAAAGACGTGGGAGTCTGTGGGACCTAATTAAGTCAAAAACAAAAACTGAACGGTGATGAAATTGTGACAAGTGGTCATCGATGTTTATCTTTGGGTGAATCGATCGCTTTATCAAAAATGGTCCATTCATGAATGGTCACGCTGTACTCAGTATGTCATCATATTCCTTCATCTTATTCCAACATATAGAATCCAGGAATATATGTGTGTATATGTCATCTTTTATTGTATTTCTTATAGATATATGAAATAATTTGCTGGATATGCAAATTATTATTATTATTTTTTTGAACATTTGGATATGCAAATTAATGCATCATTTGTTCAATTACTTGGAACATTTGGAGCTATTCAACACAATTTACTTCAGAAAATCCTTAACAACATATGGTTTCCGACGTTAGAAAAAAAAAGCTCAGAAAAAGAATATATCGTCTGTAACCGACAACTGTTCATCTAGAGACTTGGAGATGATGACAAATTTTTTGGAAAAGGGATCAAATTCAAGTGTTTTTTTAACCTTGGTCCCAATACACAAGTGAATTTCAAATAGCAAAATGTCAACTCTAAAATTATATATAGTTTTATTTTAAAAAAACAATAAGAAGAAAATCATAGAATTTTGAGTACGTGATCATTGAAGTAAGGTCCTTTTTTGAAGGAATATATGTAAAATCATACAAGAAGACGGAAAGGAAATGGGCGTGAAAAGAGAACTTAAGCAGTATATTATAGAGATGTGTCATGCATGTATATGACAACTATATATATGCTTGAGGAGGTCCCAAAGTTCGTCCACTAGTTCTATGATGATATTATTTGGACTGATCCTATTAGAATATAACTAATCATCGATCAACGGTTTCGGTTACATCCGTTTTAGTGATATCATCAGCATTAGTTTCGATTCAAAGCAATCATGAGTAAACGAATTATTTAGTCCTTTAAGCCTATTAATCATCAAAAGATCGTTACATCCAAATATCTGATTCAGTTAACTAGTTCTGCTCGAATCAAAGTGAGAATGTGACTAGTACATCAAATTCTAAGAAATAATATATTAGTACAAAAAGTAAAAAATAAAATTTTGATCTCTATATCATTAAAACATATTTAGATTGTTAGTTGTAAAAAATGTATTAACTATTAAGGTGTGTTTGTATAGACACATTAAAATAATGATTAAGCTAATAAGACTACTCATAGTTAAATTAGAGAACGAAGGTAAGGAGAAATGATCCTCATTAGAGACTGAAATCTATTAGCTAAATATATTCGCAACCCACTGATAAGCATAATTATCCTAAATACTTGCAAATTTTATTTTTCCATCACTTAATGAAATATTCTTGATTAGGTACTAAATAAATTTTGAGAGAATTATTTTGATTGATACTAACAGATTGCAATCATCAATGGTTGCGGTCAAAACTTGAAGGAGATTAAAACAATGATGGAAAATTCGAATGTTACTCTATGTACCGAAAGTGATTGTGATACACAAAACCAATAGTACTCGAGGAATTTTGTAGATGACGCAATTATGCCTAAAAATTAGCGGTGGACGTGAAGCGGATATCCAGAGCTTTGGCATTATCTGTGATTCGATCAATTTTATCTAAATGATTAATTTGTGATTGGATGTTGGTATTAATGTTTTAATTTACTTTTTATGATATTACATATATACGTTTTGATTCGCAGAATGATGAATATCCAAATTTTTAAATTTAAAACAGATAATAAATCGAATTAAATTTAGGAGATGTTTTGCCAACCCTTTAAAAAATAAACAGTCATGTCGCCACTTGCACCGCCGCACGGTTCCTGGTTATTCTATTTGGCTTCGTTGATATATCAAGAGCCACCACGAATTTTTGTGCCCCGTTACATTATTGCTAAGTTTTTTTTTGGTTGATCTCTATGTAAAACAAACTTTAACTTAAAAAAAAAAAGAAGCAAAAAACATTATGAACAGAAAACTGCAATTACAAAACCAAATTGATCGACATTACTGAAAGCGTGCATGCAGTGTGAACGCAAACTCAATTTGAGCTTACTCTATAAAATAAGGAATTTGACTTTTCTTTAGTGATGTATTTATTACATGTGGATTTGCGTTATATACACTATTTATAAAATAAAAATGTATATACATATTAATATAAATAAACATATATACATGTAATTAAAAACCTGATCAAATTTTCCAAAAAATAAGTAAAAGGAGATCAACTTTCCGAGGGTTATTTAAGTGGACCCTTCCAAGTTGGAGTTCTACAAATTAGGTTCTTTCGGTTTTAAAAGTTGAATCCATTAGAATATTTGAAAATTTTGATTCAGTTTCAGTTTATTTATTTCGGTTTTCGATTCGGTTCGAGTTACAAAATTGGAACAAATTAATATTCGAAATAACTTTTGATCCGGTTTGGACCCAGTTTTGGTTAATTTGAGTTAAAAAAATTTGGAGTTTAAAATTAAATATCAGTTTTGCGGGTTTTAGATACAAATTTAAATAAATTTAGTAATTCTGGATAAAAAATATTATGATTATTCGTTTTTTTGTGTATTTCAGATTAAAAATATTATTTTTTTAATTATTTGATTACTTTAAAATTAGATATAGTTGATACTTATAAGTATATAAAATATATTATTAAAATTTGGATATCTGTTCGATTTTTGGTTCAGTCCCGATATAGTTTAGTTTTTTTTTTAAAGATAAATGATCCTTAAATAACTGATATGACCCGAACTGAACCTCGTTTTTGGTTCAGTTCTTCGGTTATGGATAGATGTATGATGCACCCTGGGCCGGCTCACAAGGGGAGATAAGCGGTGCGACCGCCCCAAACCAAAGTCTGTGTCCTCACGTATAATAATAACTAAAGGGTCCAATTTTTTTATAAATCTATATTTTTATATATAAAAATTATAAATATAATAAATAAAATTGAAATGGGGTCCAAAATTATTTGATATGTATATAGTTTTATTTTTATTACAAAATTTATAAAATATTACCGAATAAATTTTAAAAATATATTAAACATTATCTAATATAAATTTTAGAGGGTAAATTTTTTTCTTTTTACCCTAGGACCCTTAACAATGTTTAGCCCGGCCCTGGATGCACCCAGGCCTACCAGTAGCTATGGAGATGTGTTCATCGTTTATCATGAATCATGTGTGCCGACGTATATTCTGCATACGCAAGAAAGTGATGATGGATGATAATAAAATGCAAAGTTGACATTCCCTTAACACGTAATACTGATCCCCATCATACTGGAATTTTTCTCTTCATGCATATATCCATATCAGTCCCTATAACTCGAGCATCATCTCATTTACATCTCTTATCCAGAATCTAACTTTCCAAAATAAGATTCTTCCTTTTTGCCCCCATCGTTAAACCCAATGTACAAACTAAAGAACAAGAGCTTGCCTGCCCCCACATCTCATAGAGCAATCCAGTATAGACTCGTTATAAAACATGGACATTTTCTAACTTTATTTAATTGAGATTGTATGTAAAAGACCATAAAACCGTAGGAAAGTTGAGTTATTTACGAGTTATACCTAGTTGTACCGAAATTGAATCCGACCTAATTGAAACCGCGACCCAAACTAAACCCAAACCGTAAATCATTCATAAACCAAAGAAAACTCAGACCTATTCCACCCAGACCTAATTAATGAAACCCTAATTTTGGATTTAACAAAATCAAACCGTTGAAGAAAAAATTCTCTTGTTCTTCCCCTTTCGAAATCCGGTTCCCCTCGAAAGGCCCTCAAAATCCCCTTTCTTCCCGATCTGTGTGTGTGAATCGATAGAGTGAAAAGATATGACGGAAACGCCGGAGGTGAGGCCGCAAAGGGGACCAGCAACGACGACAGAAACAGATGGGATCCTCTCGGAGCCGATAAGTGTCCTCGTCGAAGCTGCGGTGGCAATTACATCTGTAGAGGAGAATGAGGGTGAGGATAAGGGTTCAGAAAGTGTAGTGGAAGGAGATAAGGATGGGGAGGAGGACGACGAGGTAACAATTTAAGAGAATTCCCAATTTAGGATTGGATTTTGAATCGTAGGTTTTGTTTGAATTGGTAATGTTGGTGAAGGAAGGGAAGGAAGGAAGGAATCATGTGTAGAATAGAAATTATGGTATGATGTGTAGAACTAGGAATTATGGTATAACTATACGTAATACTAGTAGCACTAGGTGAAACATTGAGAAATTGGTAAAATTAGTAATAGGTAGGTATACTAGGGAATACTATAATAACTTTGGGAAAACTATTTGGTATTATTGGTATAACTGACATAGAAGTAAATGTAACTTGCAAGAATTTGAGCCCATCGAAGCAATCAAAGAAGTGTGGTTCATTGTCGATAGTGTTCCCATCCGTTTGTGAAGGAAGGGAAAAAGGAATCAAAGAGAAAGAGAAGAAAGGAACCCAGAGTTGTTTTGTTGATGTTTCATGGGAACTGTTTCAAGTCGGATTATTTTGCAAAACTCTATGCTTTTTGGTTTGTAGAAGTTTGAAACTATAATTTTCTGGCATTTTCTTGATGTTACCATTTCAATTTCAATTTCATTTTCGGGATGTTGTGATTTCATGAGATCATGTTGCAATTTCAATTTCATGTTATCGTCAACCACAAAATAAATAAACGAAAGTTTGGAGTTTTACAAGTCTTAGACAAATCACAAAATAAAGACTTGTAAGCCTATCCGCCGAAGCAAAGAAACGGAAAACAAACAGGAAAAGACCGACCATAAATGAGGAAAACACCAACAATCCAAAACACTTAAATATAGAATTCTTCAAACTTTCTAACAATCTCATCTTCATTTTCGTCATTCACTGTCTCTTTGGTCTCCAAATTGCTTTTCATTTCTGAGATTGTTTTAATTAATTGCTCAATCACTCTAATCTTCTGCCTGATCTCATCACGGGCTTCAATCAAATCTCTTCTTTGCCATTTTGTACCTTCCTCTTCATCAAACCAAGAGAAGTAATTTCATTCATCTCCAAGCTGCCACAAGGTCCAAATTTCTTTTTCAATCTATATTTCACATATAAAGTTCAATTATCATATCATATCTCATACCTTAAAACGCGGACAGCTATAAAATCGCCGACATGGGTTTTTGTCAGTCCAAGCTTGCGTTATATTCGCCGGTAAGCTACAAAAACACAATCTCCGACCAGAATCCGGCTCCTCGTCAACGATCCCGAACCCACGTCCATCTTTGCTTTTTCCACCTTCGCTTTTTCCACCTTCACTTTTTCCATCTGAGAAGAGAAGAAAAGAGAGAGAGAGATCGAAAGATTCCGAGAGAGAGAGATCGAAAGATTCCGAGAGAGAGAGAGATCGAAAGGAATAGAGAGAATTGGAATAGAGAATTGTAAGAGGGAAGGTGTTGTTACAGATGTAATAGAAGAGAGAGATAATTGGTGTCGGTAAATGGAAGATTCGGGAAATAGACCGGTTTGACTCTCAAAAGGAAGGAAGAGAGAGATGGATAAGAAAAATTGAGAGGATGTTGTGGGGTTGAGATGAGAATTCGGAGAGAGTGAGAGAGTTTAGGAGGAGAGAGAGATAGATAACAAAAAGTGAAGGTTCCAACTGAGATGAGAAATTTCTTTCGTTCTTTTTTATTGTTTAGGCGGCAAAAAAAGATTCATTTCCCTCCTAAGATTTGTTCTTAGTTATACAGAAGATAGTAGTGTTACAAAATTTGGTCATAGTTCTACTTTTGGTGGTTTCTAATTTATTTAGTGTTACTAATTTTTTACATTTGTTTTTTTTTTAGTTTTACTTTCGCTTTTATTACTTTAAATTGTAATTTATATTGTTCTGTACAATAATGTAGGTTTAATAGATATAACTCGAAAAATTCCTTTGTAAAAAGTTCTTGATTGAGAAAGTGTGATTGGAATTACAAGGTTTTATAATGCATATATTACGAGTTTTCAAAATTTTGCAAAAACATTTGTCATGTTTGTAAGAATTATAAGTTGAGTATAGAAATCAAATGGAAAACTATGATAACCAATTTTTGATATAGAAAATACTAATGTCATTACAAAACAAAGGAACAAAACAAAGTAGATAACTAAGTTTTACGCAGTTTTTCCGAAGCATACAACACAAAATACTAGAGCTAAATGCATTACTTCTTATTCATCCAAATAACTAATGTTTAACTCTTTTCCTTCCCTTACGTGTGATGCGATCCGGAGGCATGATCTTCACCTCCTTGATGTGATCCGGTACATTCCAAGAACACATGTCGGGCACAACATAGAGTGTCATGGAATATGCCAATGCCCACAGTTCCGTCCAGTAGTATTTTGAGCACAGCTCGTGGATATCAAGGCACATGCCAACCTTTGTAGTGAAATATTTGTAAGCAGCCAGTCCGTGCAGACAAGGAAACTTTTCATAATCTCACACCTTGCAAGTACAAGTTTTCCCAACCAAGCACGCCAAAAATACCTTTCCTTCAGTGTCGGTGATCTCGTACTCATAACTATCAAGCTCCCGAACAGATAGCTTCTGTGCAATAGCCCACTGATCGTGTAAGTAGTTCTCAACCCGATCGAGGCACCAGTTTCGTATCGATTAATCCAGAAACAGAATCCTTCCGTTGATTGAAACAATCAGAAAATTTCCTGATGATACAATCCAACATTGGTATTAAGGCCCACCTTGTTGCCTCTTTAAACATGTTCTTCATTGATTCCACACTGTTTCTTGTATCCAAGTTGTACCTGTCACGTGGAAAAAAACTCTTGCCCATTTTTCCTGTTCAGTATGCTCCTCCACATACTTGTACGCAGCATGATATCTTATCTTAAATGACTCGTAAGCAGAGTTGAAGTCACCTGCCGTGTAATATCTGTCCAACTCCATAAATCTATGCCCGGCTATATTCTTGTTGACGTTACAAGCATGCCATTTAACATTTTCCTTCAAATGCCATAAAAATGACCATGGTGAGCCTGTGGATACACGTTTCCTATAGCGAAGAGATCAGGCTCTTATTTCTGTCACTCATGAAAACCAGTTCAGAAGAGTCTGGTATAACACTTTTAACCATCTCGAAAACCAAGTCCAACTAGCATGATTCTCACCATCCAGTACTGCAAACGCAAGTGGATAATTGTGACCATTAGGATCCTGAGCTTTCGCGAAAACTAGAATCCGTTCTTCAGCCATGTCGCATCCACAACAATCACTTTCCTCATAACTGAAAACCCTTCAATGCAAGCTCCCAAGGCTACAAAGAGGTACTTGAATTTACATCCCTTATCCAATTCTACACAGGTTTTTGTTTCCGGATTCACTTTCTCTAACATGTACAAATAACTATATATCATCTTGTAGCTCTCTTCCGGACTACCACGTATATCACAAACCGCTAGATTATTTCCGCACAACGATCTGACATAATTGCTCATTGTACCCTGCCGAAAGGAACAAACACAAGAAACTAACTACCATTATCCAAAATTATACCAGTTATCTACAGTTCTGCCCGTTATACAGTTATACTACAATTATCAAGAAAAAATTGAATTAGGTTTCAGTTGCCCCAGATCGATCTAGGTCCAATCTACTGCCTATACACTCTCATTTCACCACCGAAATGCATTATATACCAATTTCCTTTACAAATCAACCCCCAAACAAGAAAATTCTGTTGTGCATACTCCTAATTAGATTCAATTGCAAATCCATTAAAACCTATTTCCGAAAGAAATCTCAAGACGGAGACCACAACTTACAGAATGCTAGACGTCAGGTTACGATTGGTCTACGCCGACAGACGGTGGCGATGGAGAGGCTGCAGGACAGAGGAGCTGGGGGTTCCGGAGGAGGAGCTGAGCTGCGGGAGAGAAGAGTGGCCGAGGAGCTGCGGGTTTCCAGGGGAAGTTTTTATCAATTTTTTTTAATTGATAAAATCCAAATCGATTTTTAATCAAACCCAAATACCCAATCCCAAAACCGAAAACCAAACGGAATTCCAAACCAAACAAACCAAACTTCAATTTGATTTTTCAAAAAAAAGTTTTAAGAGGACATTTTCGTCGATTTGCATTTCATTAATAAATTGGGGGTATAGGAAACTTCATGAAGACATAAGCGATTGCTCCCTGAGATGCGGGGGCGGGAGAGCCATTGTAAGTACCCAAAATTACAAACCTTAACAGTAATGATTAAATTCTTCATCCTGAATCTGAGAATAACATAATATGTCAGAATTATAGTTCATAATTATTATGGTCTACGTATTAAAGTCCATAAGAATTTTTTGAACTAGATAAAAGAAAGCCGGGAAGAAGGGATGAATGACATATTTAAAAGAATATTTAAGTGGAGAAGTGACAATGATATTTGTCGTTCATTTTCTATTTACCATATCTAATACCATACTTTGTCATTTTAATGTTTGCACATGTATAATATCCGAACATATCTTCACCAATTTAGTCAAGTATATTAGTTTTTTCTTCTCAAGCTGGCCAATGCATGCATTGACAGTTGCAAAATTTCACCAAATTTTTAGCTAGATAATTAAACTAAGCTTACTATAGTTTACAAAACATAAGAAAGAAAAAATCAAGTAGATCTTTAAAAAAAAAATCTAGTAGATCATTTTTTTGGAAGAGAAAAGGATGTATATATACTCTTTCACTAAAATTAAATTTGATAAATGAACACGGAAAAGCTTGAAAACAATAATATAATGTTTTCAGAATTGCTCGACGCTTCTTTCACATTTTGATCCAATGGTGAGAGATCTACATATGATGGTCTACATGCGTCAAAGGGATTCTTCAGGTAATACTCATTTAGCTCAATTTTTTACTTTTTGAAATTTCCTCAATTTTTAGTTGTAAACCCTATTGAAAAATTCTTCTAATGGAAGTGCTATATGATGAAATAACATAAGGTTTAATTCTATAGAGAATGTATGGCTTGGAGTAGTATATACAAGGTCAAAAGTCTAAGAAGAATAGCCCTGTTCGGATAATGGACGCGGCGATTACTATGAGCGGCAATAAATTAAACGGTGCAGAGGATGGCGTGAGCTTAAAAAATATCCTCGCAACATTGAAAAGAGTCACCGGAATAAGACACGGCTGACGCTGGAATTTTAAGTGATCAGATCTCGTTCAGAAACTGCTGCTGCGTCTAATATTATTAACATTAGCGTGCGTGTTGTTCTCCATGTCTTGTGTTAAGCAACAAAAATACATTGTTTTTTTGTTGCTGACTCTGGACGCGCTGCGACGATGCGCCGAACAGGGCTAATGTAAGTTTGGCATTAAAACATAATCCTAATTAAGCAATGGTTTAGTGTTGTTTTGTATAGTTCATCACGAGTCTAAAGAAAATATAAGTTGGTCGCCTTTTTAGGCGATTATTTAATTAGCCTTATGCGGTTATGGTCCTATAGATGCTTCTTCGTAGCTCATAACATAACATGAGTAGCTACGTGATCGACCTGCAGCATAAAAGTAATTATCAATGCAAAGTTGACATTCTCTTAACATGTAATATCGGAATTTCTCTTCATGCATCATCACAAGTTACAATATGCATATTGATCTCTATACTGAAGTACACTATATCTTACTTAGATTTTTCAACTCTCGAGCATCTTATCATATGCTTCTCTTATCCACAGCCACAATCCAACTTCCCAAAAATAAGATTCTCCATATTTTGCATTGGCCCATCACTAATCGATAATGCCTCTACTGTTCATTTAGAAAACATGCAGGTACTTGTATATATAGAGTTCCAAGACTCACTTCTCCAAAACAAACCATCAAAACAAAATTTCCAAGCAATAACAAGAACAATATACATAATAAAAGAATATTACTATATAAATGGATGTGGTAGCAAGACTAGCGTCACAAAGTGCAGTGGTGATATTTAGCAAGAGTACGTGCTGCATGTCTCATGCAATTAAACGGTTGTTTTATGAGCAAGGAGTAAGCCCTGCGATTGTGGAGATCGATCAAGAAATGTACGGTAAAGATATCGAATGGTCTTTGGCCCGGTTAGGATGCAGCCCTCCAGTTCCCGCAGTGTTTGTCGGAGGGAAATTCGTTGGTACGGCTAATACCGTCATGACTCTTCATCTTGATGGGTCATTGAAAAGGTTGCTCAAGGAAGCTGGTGCCTTGTGGCTTTAGTAGTTTAGTTCATCGCATGTGTTTTCGAGAATATAGAGAATATATATATCTTTACTTTGACCTTTTAAAGCTTCTTCACTTTATGCACGGTTAATTAAAGCATATGTGAAGAACTGCTTTGTATTTGGCTGTTATGTCTTTGTGGAAGTTGATTTAATGATTAACTATGACCCACTTTGGATAGAATCTTTGTTTAATTTCCACTCTTTACAAATTGAAGGGTAATTATAACAAGCAAAAACTGTAGTTACGCTTAAATGGTAATTTTTATTTTAAACCTTTGTTTTCTTTCCTTAAATTGGTATTATGATAAGAAAAATATATAGTGTACCAATGAATCTACGAGAAATAGATGAAGGTAATATTTCCAAATTTAATAAAATAAAACGTAAAAAACTATACAACTCCTTGATACTTTTTAGCGGAGAACAAAACAAAAACTGAAACAGGGTGGGAAAGGGAATGTATATTGGGTAAAAGGCAAGTATAACCATGAAACAAATTAATTAGCCAAATGACATTAACAACTAAATGGCTAGGATACACAATATTTATTATGTATTAATTGCAATTATACCTCTCTGTATAAGCATATGTAATTGTTTTGTTTTTTCTTTATTTTTTTTTATTTTTTTTATTTTGTTGTAAAGGGTCCCCCCCCCCCCCAATCTTGTTTATCTTCTAGTTTCTTTAAAAATAATTATTTAAAAATTTATAAAATACTCACAAAAATATAGATTTTTTTTTTCAATTTATGATGTGTTTCAAAAATTTTAAAACAAATATATATTTTTTTTAACATTTGATATATCATGTTAGAGTAAGAAAGTTGAATTATAAATTCTATACTATATCGTAAATTCATATAATATAGTCTAATTTATACTTCAAATGATACCCCATATTTAAATATATAGATTAAATAATTTGATATGAATTGATTTGTCTAGAGTTTTAACTCAATCAAAACTCTAGATCTTTCATATTTTCTATATTTTTCGTTTTGTTCTCTCCTCGAACAATCAATACGTAAATGGTTATAATATATTGTAAATACTATGTACTATTATATTTCAATGACACAGTATAGTTTGTTACAATACTTTTTTTATTTACAACATCATCCTCACCTTTCTTTCTCGGCCTCCTCCATGGAAAATTGTAATATGTTTTGATCCTTATTATATTTTGTGGGTTGTGTGTTATTCTTTTGTTTGGATTTACTAGTGCAGTTGATAATTGATGATTATATTATACTATTTTATTTTATTAACGTAGTATAGTATGTTATACTATATAGTCATTTTCCTTTTCTTTTTATCTTTCACCACCTTTTTCTTCTTGTCCT
The DNA here is from genome assembly GCF_020379485.1 of Brassica napus. NCBI lineage: Eukaryota > Viridiplantae > Streptophyta > Magnoliopsida > Brassicales > Brassicaceae > Brassica > Brassica napus. Next base: position 38,833,897 of record NC_063444.1, read on the forward strand.
TCTTTGTTTTTCTCTCCTCTTCATCATCCTTCCGTCACTCTCTCCTTTTTTTTGGTTTGGTTTAACTAGGGCAATTGATAATGAAAAATTGTAATATTTTTCGGTCCTTATTGTGTTCTATGGATTGGATGTTTTTGCTTGGGTTAACTAGTGCAGTTAGTAAGATAGTTATGTTTACTAATTTGCTATTTGTATAAATGGATTATTTCTATACTATTTTTTATGTTTAATATTATAGTTATTATTTTCTGGTGTCAATTCTCCAATTGCTCGAGTCTTCTTTTACGTGGCGAGTAAAGTTGGCTCCGGTGAGTAAAGCAAATGTTCTAAAGCAAAATGTCGAAAAAGACGAAATTATAACAAAAATAAGTGAGTATGTTATTCTATACTACATATTGAACAAGTATAGTATAGTATAAATAAATTTATAACATTGTATAATCATCTATTTGTAACAAGTATGAGTAAGAAAAAAATCAGCCAAATACAATTATGTCATAGGGATATTTTGTAATTTTACTTGTGATCTCACTCAAATTACCCTAAGAGGTGAATTACTCTCTCAAATAAGAGGGTCGGTTGTAGTACTTAGAGATCGAATCCACAGAGAGTTAGGATACACAAAAAATCTAATAATTATATGATTAAACTAGGCTAATAGGTTATTAAGCAATAAATATAGCAATGCAGGTTGAACAAGGTAGTTGTTCGGTAAACAATAGTGAGGTTGTTTGATGGAAGGATGGTTACTAGATTTAGGTTTTCATTCAGGTTATTAGAACTCTAATCTATAGATGCTAAGGATTGATTCTAGAACTGTATATCTAATGCAAAAGACAACCAGCTCTCACTGTGATTCTAATCTATTGACTAAGTTCAGTGTTTCAGCACTCGCATGCCAATACAGATCGAGCGTCGACCGATGCTACGGTATGAGCATCGATTGATGCTACGGTATGAGCGCCGATCAATGTTACGGTATGAGCATCGATCAATGCTACGGTATGAGCGTCGATCGAAGCGTCGATCGACGCTGCCTTAGGCAAGCGTTATCGATCTGATTGATTATGTTCAACTAGATTCCTAGACCAATGCTAGTATGCGCTTAGGTATCTAATCCAGCAGGATTTGGGTTCCGTTAATTGATTGCACTCTTGTGCCTCTCAATTCTCCTATGATTCTAAGTTCAAGCAGTTAGGCACACTCTCGAGTTTTTCCAACTACTCTAGATCCTAGTATTACAAGCTACCCTGGTGTAGAGATCTATAGATATCCTAACAATCATATAATTCAGAAGTTCATTCAAAACCCTAGAAAACCGAGATCTAACGGGTGGATCTATTCAAGCATGAAGTTTGTCACATAAATCATAGGTGAATAGATATAAAGTTGCAATAGATATAAAAACCAAAACCAATGGACTTCCAGGAGGACTCTGAAGGAGTTCCTCCCTTCTCTCCTAACTAAGAACAATGAATAAAAGAAAGCGTTGTCGTCAACAATGGCTTAGAAACACACATAAATAGGGTTTTAGGTCGTCCAAGGGTATTATGGTAATTTATGGTTGCTTATGGGCTTCAGTCGGTCATAAAATATGCTCGGCCCATATTCTAGCATCACCGTCGATCGACAGTCTTTCATCTCCTCGACAGCTTCATCTCGTAAGGCAGACTGACCACTCTTCAGTAAAACGGGCATAACTTCTGCTACAGGATGCTGATTGACCTCAACCTGGCGGAATTGGAAAGCTAACTCAAAGCTCTATCATCTTTTAGAAAATGGGCTCAATCTAACGGTGGGAAGGTCTCCCATCCATAGCTAAAAATCTGACGCGTCTGTGCAGCTCTAACTCAAAAGTCTCCAAAAGACACCATAATCACCACTTTTCTCCAAATCGTCATTGAACCTGTAAAAATTCTAAATAGACTCTATATCGTAGTAATTAGTTATTAAAACACTTATAAACTATGATTAAACGTGGGTAAAATCCATGGTCTATCAACTTGTTGTATCAGTAAATCGTATCTATTTTGACAGTACATTTGGTATTTTACATCGCAATAAATCGTATCAATCGTATTTTGTACAGTTTACATTAGAAGCACCATTTCCTATCTTCTGACCAATGCCATTTCCCATGCTCAGTCTCCTCGCTTCCCGTTTAAATTTCTTCAAACATTTCCAGACCATTTTCTGTTACTTCTTACTCCATCTGTTTCATAATAAGTGTCATTATAATATATTTTTTTCTTGTTACACAAAAAGTGTTACTTTAGAATTTCATTGCAAATTATACTTATTTTAAACTGAAAATTAATTGCGAACTGCATTGATTTTATAAAAAAAAATATTTACCTAAAATACTATTGGTCAAAGATGTGTAATTAATAACAACTAGGTGGTTGTCCGCGATTTCACGGGTATAATCTTAGAAAATTATTGAGATATATTGTTAATTCTATAAATTTTATTATAAGTTTCCAAAAATTCTTTTATGACATACTTTTGATCAATAAAAAAACAGAGATTAATGAACAAAAAAATAATTTTATAACACTTTCTATTTTCGCATTATTTTGTCTACCACTTTATTCTTTTAGAAGTAAAATAGTTACAAATAATCAATTAACAGTTATAATAATTCGTAAAACACATTTATTTCGGCAAACAGATAAAAAATAAGTATATAAAAATATAAAATAACAAATAATACATCCAAGAATATAACAAACAAGTTTTATTATGCTTCATTGGTGCTTTATATATGCATCATTTCTTTTTTCCTATTACAAAATAAGCATGTCAATTTTATTATAATCTTTTTTTTTTTTGACAGCAAACATTTACAGACTCATGTAGACTCTGTAAACCAAGGTGGTAAATCTGCATCCATGTGCACGACGAAAGACGATTGTTGCCGAGCACTACGTGCCAAGCTATCCGCCCTTTTGTTCTCCGTCCTAGGAACATGAACGATTTCTGAGCTGACAAAACTTTGTCGCAGAAGCTTGATATCTTCCAGGTAGCTTTCAAATGCTGGCCATTCATCTGGTTCTGAAACCATCTTCACCAGTTGAGAACAATCCGTTGCAAACGTAACCTGAAACTGTCTTAAATTTCGCATACATTTCATTGCCCAAATTAATGCCTCCATCTCCGAATGAAGAGGTGAGAGGGATGCCCTTACATTCCGTGCCCCCAATAAGCTATCAAACCCTGGTAGCGTACTAAGCCATCCTTGTCCTGAAAATAGATCTTTATCTTTCCAAGAACCGTCCGTGAAGCACCATCTTCCTATAGTCCCTAAATCAGGCCTTACCTGTACTTCTTGTACCAACCTATGATTATAAATAACATGTGCCTCAGCCCACAGTGTCAATTTTATTATAATCAAAACTATATCAATAGAGTCTTAACTCTATTCATGTATTAAAATATTATTCTCATTTTTTTTAATTTATATTATAGGAAACTTTTTCATTGATTAATATTATTTTAAATAATTTACCATAAAATTTTATTATAATCAAGGCTATAAGAATTATATTAATACAGTATATTAACTTTAGTCTCGTATTAGTATAATGTTCTAATTTTTCAATTTTATATTATAATAAATATTTTCTGTTTTTAAATATACAAATACTTTAATCATTTCTAAAAGTAATAACTCAACTATACAATCAACATTTGTCACTGAAAAATGAATGAATGTTTTTAAATTTGTATATCTGACTAATTTGTATTCATTGGACACATTTTAGATATATATATATATATATAGTGAAACAAAATATTATTAGGTTTAGGTTAATTAGTTTTTTTGTAATATATAATTTATTGTATCCACTATTAATATAAATATGTTAAAATCGTTTATATAATTATTTCTATCATATTACATGTATTTATTTAAATTTCTATAATATTATCTATGTTATTTAATTGTTTCTATAAACAAATTATGTTAATTCTTTTATATTAAAATGTTTAATTGTTTGTATGGTAATATAAATTAGAGTAAGAAGTTCTAGGATTAGTTTCCTTTTTTAAACTTTAATTAAATCAATAAAAATTCAAATGCCAACAACCAATCAAATTAAGAGAATTAATTCTAAACTTCACTTATGAATGACACCTAAGCACAAGTCACTTAAGTGATTTCTCAATTAATATATAACTAGGTGTTTGCCTGCAATTTTGCGGGTAATTATATTATATGAAGAAATATATATTATGTTTACACTGTTACAATTTTTGAATAATAATTTAAATTTAAATTTTTAATTTCAGATAGTTGGAATCAAAAATTTCAGTATATATTTTCAGAAGATCTGTGAGATTTAAAATAGTTCAAAAACGTAAACCTTAGTCATTACAAATATTTCTCTTACAGAAAAGCAATATTATTATTAATTCAGATAATTGGTTATAGAATTAATTTGTATTTTATTTTAATACGTGAAAAAACCGGAAATACTCTAGCTTTGATATAAGAATATATAACCATTAAATTTCTTTCAATAAAAAAAGTTAAAGTATTTTATTTCATTATATATAAATAATTGATAAAGAAAAAGAATTTGATAAACATATATATTATTTCTCTCTTTCTACAATTAGTTATCATAAATAATTATTTTTAATATTACTTGTGTTTTTTGGTAATTTATATTAATTAGCTCTATAATTACCTTTTATTTTTAGATCTGATTTAAATAACTAATAAACGTCAACAACCAATCAAATTATAACTATTTTTAAAAACTTAACATATTAACAATACATAAGAAAAAATCATTTATGTGACTTCTCAACTAATATATAGTATGATTTATCTCTTTAAAACCAAGGATAAATTTGGTTAATGTAAATTTTATTATAATCAAAGCTATATGAATTATATTAATAGAATATTAACTCACTACAAAAAAAAAGGTTAGTTTAAATCATTTATTTTATATATTTGTATTACTTATAAATGATGTAAAAACATTTAACATCACTTAAATAAATGATTTAGTTTTTGGTGATACAAATAATTTGTATCATTTTTTTCAAAACTGATGTAAAAATAACAAATATTTCCATCAATTATTTTAAGTGATGTTAGTATGTGTCAATTGTTACAAATGATGTTACTATTTATATCATTTGTTCTAAATGATGTTTGTATTAGTGTCGATTTAATAATTTGATTGTAATTATTTAAATCATTTACTATTACCTGATGTAAAAGTAATATTTATAAATTATTGGAAATGATGTTAATAGTAGTATCATTTACAACAAGTGATTTAAAATATTTATATTTTTGTAAATAATTGATGTTAAGCTTATATCAGTTCCATAAATGATTTCAAAAATTGTATCACTTACAAAAAAATTAATAAACATATCACTTTTTCAATTGATGGTAAATTATATATATTGGTATCATTTACAAATAAGTAATTTAAAATAGAATAACTTAATTTTGTGATACGATTTAAGTGAGCTAATCTATCTCTTTTTTTGTAGTGACTCTAGGAAAAGAATGTGAAAAATAATTTGATTAATTTAATTTTAAATGACTTACTATATAATAATTAAATGAATTACCATATAATATAATTTTAAGTGACTTACCATATAATAATTTTAATTAATCTATTTATATTAATAGATGAATTAAATAACATTTTTTGATTAATATAATTTTAAATGACTTACCATATAATTTTTATATTTGAAAATATAAAAATATTTTACTCATTTCTAAAAGTGATAACTTATCTATGATATCACATTGTCAACGGAAAATGATGAGAATTTTTTTAAATTATATATTTGATTGTTTTACTTTCATTTGAAACATTTTAGAGTATATATAGAGTGAATGAGTGAGCTTAATTAAAATTATTAGGTATACATTAATTAGTTTTCTGGAATCTATGATTTATTGTATTCACTACTAATATAAATATATTAAAACTGTTTTAAAGATGTTTCTGTAGTATCATATGTATTTAAATGTATATTATCAATTTATATAATGTAATCTATGATATTTAATTGTTTCTATAAATAAATTATATTAATTCATCTATATTTAAGATGTTTAATTGTATGTTTGGAAACATATATTAGATTACGTAATTCTAGGGTTAGTTTTCTTTCGAAAACTTTAATTAAATAAATAAAAAAAATAAAACCATCAATCAATCAAATTTTAACAATTAATTGAAAAGTTCTCCTACAAGCGACACGTCAGTAAAAATCATTTATTTGACTTCTCAGTTAATATATAGGAAAATTTGAAGTGACTTACCATATAATAATTTTAATCCATCTGTTTATATTAATAGATAAATTAAATAACTTTTCTAGATTAATATAATTTTAAATGACTTATCATATAATTTTTTATGTTTTAAAATATAAAAATATTTTAATCATTTCTAAAAGTGATAACTTATCTATGATATCACATTGTCAACGGAAAATAATGAAAAAATTTTAAAATTATATATTTGACTGTTTTGAATTCATTTGAAACATTTTAGAATATATATAGAGTGAATGAGTGGGTTTGATTAATATTATTAGGTTTACATTAATTAGTTTTCTCGAATCTATGATTTATTGTATTCCCTACTAATATAAACTAGATTTTGACCTGCGCGTCCACGCGAGTGTATTTTAAAAAAAAACATGATACTATTTGTTTTTTATGTCACTATTTATGGTTAGGCAAAAAACTCGAATTCGAAGAACCGAACCGATCCCAATCCGAATAAGTAGTACCAAATCCAAACAGAAATTGATTAAATATCCAAATTATTCAAAAAAATTGTATTTGAAGAACTGAAACCTAATCGATCCGAACCGAAGTATTTTGGATATCCAAAATAGATTGATATACTTATATATATTAATTATTTTTAAATTTAATATATATAAAAACATTCAGAATATATATGATACTCTTAAGTTCGTTTAAATACTTGAAAATATATACAAATAATCGAACGTAAATATTTAAAATAGTTAAAATATATTCAAAACTCCAAAAACACTGAAATAATTATTAATTTTGTATACAAATATTTAAACCAAACCAATTTATATGTTAAGTTAAGTACTTTTACATATGTTATTCAAATTTATATGTAATATATTCTATTGTTATAGATTTTTTAAAAAATTAAAGCATATAATAAATTTTTAAATTTTTAAAATAATTTAAATTGGTTATCCAAATCCGAACCGAATCTTCAAAGATCTGAACCGAACAAAAAATCCAAAAAAGATCCGAAAACGAACCAGAACGCCCATCCCTAATCACTATTATATATCATATATGGGTCATCATAGGTTACAAAAGTATGTGTTATCATATAATTAATCGCATTTTATACGTACCATTAAATAAGTTTTCTTATAATTAATAACATTTTATACGTAGAATCTTATAAATAATCACATATATTATATTTTGAAATTTTAATGTGAAATATAAAAACCATAATTTAAATTGGTGTTTGAAACTGAGTTTTGTATTGTATTTTTCTTATATATATTGAAAATATTTTATAATGGTTATTGGAAAATATGTTAGTAAAAATCAAATTTTGAATATATGTATATTTTTGAATGAATTTTTGATATAAATAAATTTTAAATTATTATTTTCATATGAATATGTATATCAAGTAGCATAAACTCATTACTTTTTAATATAATGTAATGAACTTCCAATTTATTAATAGCATAAGCCCATTATTTTTTTTCCTAACTTACTGCTATTCATGTTTCCAAACAACGCTATTTTTTTTTAACTTCTATCTATGTTGCCAAACAAAAGCTTAAAGTACTTCTACTTTAATAAGATACTAGATCTTGATCCGCGTCTCCGCGCGGATGTTGGATTTAACTTGCGTTCAACGTAAATTTATAAACCATTGATTTTATAAAATGTTCATTTATATTTTTATGTTTTGTAAAATATATTTAGAGTAGAATATATTATATTATAATATAGATGTTTGATAATAATTTTTTATCTGTACGTAATATTATATTTATAATTTTATAATTTGACGCAATTTGATCTAACTGTAATAGCCATATATTAACCTATTGATTTTTTTGTTTATTTATTTAAAAATGATTTAATTTTTTACATTAAATTTTTATGAATTATTATTAATTTTATGATATTTGGTTTTCTTGAAAATTCTATTGTACAAGATTAATATATACTATATATTACAATTTGTGTTTTTATTTTCAGCAAAAAGAAATAACAATTCATTGTAATTAATTTAATTTTTTGATTTTAAGTGAAGTGGCAGATTTGTAAATAAGAAAGAAATACAATGGCTAAATGTGTAAATAAAAGGAAACATTTAATCTGGAATCTGTGTTTCCAAACAATTCTCATTTAATATGCTATCCAAGTTTTCAAACGACAGAATCTGTAAATGAGAAAGAAATACAGTAACTAAATATGTAAATAAAAAAATATTTAATTTGATATATTTGTTTCCAAACAACTTTCATTTAATCTGCTATCTAAATTTCCAAACAGTACCAAAATGTACTTCAATTTTAATAATATAGATATATATTAAGAACTGTTTTTATAATTGTGTATGTAGTATTATATGTATTTAAATGTATATTATCAATTTATATAAAGTAATCTATGATATTTAATTGTTTCTATAAATAAATTATATTAATTCATCTATATTTAAGATTTTTAATTGTATGTTTGGAAACATATATTAGATTATGTAATTTTAGGGTTAGTTTTCTTTTAAAAACAATAACTAAATAAAGGGCAAATCTCCAAAATAGCACATTTCTAAGTTTATATCACAAAAATAGCACTCAAAAACTAAAACGACCAAAATAACATTTTATCTTTTGAAAAATTTAAATTTTTTTTATTTTTCAAAATTTGAAATCTTATCCCAAAACCCCACTCCACAACTCTAAATCCTATAACCTAAACTCTAAACCCTAAACCCCAAACTCTAAACCTTAAACCCTAAATCCTAAACTCCACCCTTAACTCTAAACCCTGAACCCCACCCCTAAACTCTAAACCCTAAACCCTAAACCCCAAACCCCAAACCCTAAACCCTAAACCCTAAACCCTAAATCATAAATCCTAAACCCCACCCCTTAACTCTAAACCCTAATATCTAAATTAATTTACCTTTGGGTTATAAGTGTATATTTATCTCTTTTGATAAAACATTAAGTGCTATTTTGGTCATTTTTATTCTTATAGGTTATATTTGTGACAAAAAAAATTTTAGTGCTATCCTAGTCATTTTCTCTTAAATAAATAAGAAAACTAAAAACAATCAACCAATATTTTTTTTATTTTTTTGTCACAACGACCAATCAAATTATAACAATTAATTGGAAAGTTCTCCTATAAGCGGCACATCAGCAGAAATCACTTAATTGACTTTTCATTTAATATATAGGGGGATATAAAAGTATTATATATTATGTTTATGATTTTATAATTTTGAATAATAATCATAACTATTAAAAATAATATTTTTATTTTAAATAGTTTGAAAATCAAAAGTGTTGGTATTGTAAGATTATTGAGATATATTGTTAATTCTTTAAATTTTTTTATAAGTTTCCAAAAAGTCTTTTATGACATATTTCTTGATCAATAAGAAAAAAAGATTAATGAACAAAATAATTATTTTATAACACTTTCTATTTTCTCATTATTTAGTCTACCACTTTTTTTAGAAGTAAAATAGTTACAAATAATTAATTAATAGTTAAAGTAATACGTAAAACACATGTATTTTGGAAAAAAAAATAAAAAATTAAGCATGTAGAAATATCAAATAACAAAGAATACAACCAAGAATATAACAAATAGGTTTTATTATTCTTGACTAATGTTTTATATATCTATCCTTTCTTATTTTCCTATTAAAAAATAAGCAAGTCAATTTTCTTATTATCAAAACTATATCAATAGTCTTAACTCTACTCATGTACTAATATAGGAGAAATTACATGTTTACCAGTTTCATGCTAATACTTTTCATTTTTACCACCACTAATGAGACATTTCCAAAAATACATTCTTCATTAAGTGGCAAAAGATTTTTATGTCCTTGTTTTTAATATATATAATAAATAAATATTTAAATAAATAAAAATTAAAAAAAAAAACATTTTTTAATTTTTTTATTTTTTTTCGAATTATACTATTTCGAAATTTAAATCCTAAACCCTAAAATTCAAATCTAAACCCTAAACAATCAATCATAAACCCTATTTTTTTTAAATACGAATCCTAAACCCTAAACCATCAATCCTAAACCCTATTATTTTTGAAATACGAACCCTAAATCCTGAAACATCAACTCTAAACCCTAAACCCCGAAACATCAACCCTAAACCCTAAACCCTAAACCTTCAACTCTAAACCCTAAAACTTCAACTCTAAACCCTAAACCCTAAACTTCAAATCTAAACCCTAAACAATCAACACTAAACCCTAAACTATCAACACTAAACCTTAAACCCTAAAAGTAAACCCTAAATCATAAACCCTAAAAAATTAACCCTAAACCCTAAAACATCAGCTCTAAACCCAAAACCTCAAACCTTCAGCTCTAAATCCTAAACCCTAAATCCTAAACCCTAAACTCTAAAACCCTAGAGTTGATGTTTTAGGGTTTAGATTTGAAGATTTAGGGTTCTAAGGTTTAGAATTTACGTTTAGGGTTTAGAGTTGATGTTTTAGGGTTTAGATTTGAAAGTTTAGTGTTTTAGGGGTTAGAGTTCGAATTTCAGAAAAATATAGGGTTTAGGGTTTAGAGTTTACGTTTAGGGTTTAGAGTTGATGTTTTAGGGTTTAGATTTGAAGGTTTAGGGTTTAGGGTTTAGAGTTGATGTTTTGGGGTTTAGGGTTTAGAGTTGATGTTTCATGGTTTAGGATTTAGAGTTGATGATTTAGGGTTTAAAGTTGATGTTTTAAGTTTAGATTTAGGGTTTAGGGTTTACGTTTAGGGTTTAGAGTTGATGTTTTAGGGTTTAGATTTGAAGGTTTAGGGTTTAGGGTTTAGAGTTGATGTTTCGGGGTTTAGGGTTTAGAGTTGATGTTCATGGTTTAGAGTTTAAAGTTGATGATTTAGGGTTTAAAGTTGATGTTTTAAGTTTAGATTAGTTAACCATATGTTTTTTTTTGTCAAAGTTATTCAAAAGGTTATAAATTTCTTTTACCCTTCATTAAAAACAAGGGTAAAAGTGATTAATGTAAACATGAAAAGTGGTACTTTGAAAAAGGTATTTTTGGCAATTTCCCATTAATATATTATTCTCGTTTCTTAATTTATATTATAATAAACTTTTCAATTCATTAATATTATTTTAAATAGTTTACCATATAATTTTATTATAATCAAGGCTATAAGAATTATATTAATAGAGTATATTACCTTTAGTTTCGTATTAGTATATTGTTCCAGATTTTCAATTTTATATTATAATAAATATTTTTATTTATTAATATTATTTTAAAAGACTTACTATATATTTCCATGTTTTTTAAATATAAAAATAATATAATCATTTTTGAAAGTAATAACTTAACTTTACAATCAATATTTGTCAATGAAAAATAAATAATTTTTTATTAAATTGTATATTTGATTATTTTGCATTCATTGGATACATTTTAGAATATATATATATATATATATTGAGTAAAACAAAATATTATTAGGTTTAGGTTAATTAGTTTTTTGTAATCTATAATTTACTGTAATATAAATATGTTAAAATCGTTTATATAATTATTTCTATCATACCATATGTATTTATTTAAATTTCTATAATGTAATCCATGATATTTAATTGTTTCTATAAAGAAATTATGTTAATTCTTTTATCTTAAAATGTTTAATTGTTTGTATGGTAATATAGACTAGATTAGGTAGTTCTATGATTAGTTTCCTTTTAAAAACTTTAATTAAATAAACGAAAATTCAAAGACCAACAACTAAACAAATTAAGAAAATTAATTATATATTTCACCTATGAATGACACTTAAGCGTCACTGAAAAATGAATGAATTTTTTTAAAAAATATATATTTGACTATTTTGCATTCATTGCACATATTTTAGAAAAAAGATATATATATAAATCAATATATATATATATATATATATATATATATATATATATATAGTGAGTATAAAAAAATATTATTAGGCTTAGATTAATTATTTTTTTTGTAATCTATAATTTATTGTATCCATTATTAATATAAATATGTTAAAATCGTTTATATAATTATTTCTATAATACCATATGTATTTATTTAAATTTCTATAATTTAATATATGAGATTTAATTATTTCTATAAACAAATTATGTTAATTATTTTATCTTAAAAAATTAATTGTTTGTATGGTACTATAGATTAGAGGGGAAATTACACGTTTACCACTTTCATGTTACTACTTTTCATTTTTTACCACCACTAAAGGGACATTTTCAAAAATATTTTCTTCGTTAAGTGGAAAAAGATTCTTATACCCTTGTTCTTTTTTTGAATTATTCTATTTTGAAATTCAAACCCTAAACCCTTAAATTCAACTCTAAACCCTAAACCATCAATCATAAACTTTTTTTTTAAATACGAACCATAAACCCTAAACCATCAATCATAAACCCTATTTTTTTTTGAAATACGAACCCTAAGCCCCGAAACATCAACTCTAAACCCTAAACCCTGAAACATCAACTCTAAACCCTAAAACATCAAACTCTAAACCCTAAACCCTAAACTTCAACTCTAAACACTAAACCATCAACACTAAACCCTAAATTATTAACACTAAACCCTAAACCCTAAAAAGTAAACCCTAAACCCTAAAACATCAACCCTAAACCCTAAAACATCAACTCTAAACCCTAAATCCTAAACCTTGAACTCTAAGCCCTAAATCCTAAACCCTAAACCCTAAAACCCTAAAGTTGATGTTTTAGGGTTTAGATTTGAATGTTTAGGGGTTTAGGGTTTACGTTTAGGGTTTCGAGTTGATGTTTTAGGGTTTAGATTTGAAGGTTTAGGGTTTTAGGGTTTAGGGTTTGAATTTCAAAAAAATATAGTGTTTAGGATTTAGGGTTTACGTTTAGGGTTTAGAGTTGATGTTTTAGGGTTTAGATTTGAAGGTTTAGGGTTTAGAGTTGATGGTTCGCGGTTTAGGGTTTATAGTTGATGTTTCATGGTTTAGGTTTTAGAGTTGATGATTTATGGTTTAAAGTTGATGTTTTAAGTTTAGATTTAGTGTTTAGGGTTTACGTTTAGGGTTTAGAGTTAGATTTGAAGGTTCATAGTTTAGGGTTTAAAGTTGATGTTTCGGGGTTTAAGATTTAGAGTTGATATTTTATGGTTTAGGGTTTACGGTTGATGATTTAGGGTTTAGAGTTGATGTTTTAGGTTTTAGGTTTAGATTAGTTAATCATATGTTTTTTTTTTGTCAAAGTTAATCAAAAGGTTATAAATGTCTTTTAGTCTTAATTAAAGATGAGGATAAAAGTGGTTAGTGTAAACATGAAAAATTGTACTTTGAAAATGGTATTTTTGGCAATTTCCCTAGATTAGATTAGGAAGTTCTATGATTAGTTTCATTTTTACAACTTTAATTAAATAAATAAAAATTTAACCACGTGAGCACATCTCTATTATTAAAAGAGAAGTACCATTAAAAAATACCCCAAAGTTTTCTAACTTATTTACACTTCCATGCCACTGAGAATTAAATTAAACAACCTATTTTAATGTTTGTCATTTCCAGTTAAATTAATGAGTTTTTCTTAATCAAATTTAAACTTAATGTCATTAAATAAACCTGCCTATTTTAATGTTTGTCTTTTCCAGTTAAATTAATGAGTTTTTCTTAATCAAATTTAAACTTAATGTCATTAAATGAACATAAAAATACATCATATTTAACGTAGCTTATTATGTACGAGTACGGCCTAATAATGAACTTGAATTTTATTTTTACGAAAACGTGAATCACTTGACTTATGTAATATTTAAAATATATTAACTACAATATAACAAATGCATATAACCTATTTATACTTTAGTTTGAAATGATCATATTCAAGTTTTATACAGTCAACTTACATCATGCATTGATCGATGTACAATATTCAAACCACCTATAGTTTTCGTTTTCTTTATAGGATGTATCAACCAACCAATCATCCCATTGATTTTCTAAGCTTTATAAAAAAACAAATCAATAAATACAAACTCAAAATCCAATATCTTCTATTAATCAAAACAAAATATCTACAATGTCGTATCTTTAATGTACCTATTAAATATAGAAACTATAACCATAATTACAGTAATTATAAGAATAGATTTGATTCCAACCAATTGATCTATTACTTCGGTAATTGATTTGCTTGCAGAAAAGGAAACAATAAATTTAAAATTTATAAGAATATAAAGATATAGAGATTCCAACCAATTGCCTATATTTGCGTATGATTTCCGCATAATAAGCTTCAAATTGAACATTGAAAAAGATAGAGGAATTTTTTTTAATCTTTTACCGACACAAACTTAAACAAAACGAAGAGTTAAATGTAATTTTTTTTGTTACACTTCCCGGAAAAAAACGGTTACAATATGGGCTTTCATAATATGGCTTTTTAACATATTAATTTTATGGACATTTAATAATTGTCTTGACGAAAAACAAAGACTATAAATAATTTATTATTAATAAAATTATGAAATTATTTACAATTTGATGACTAATTCATCGCCCTTTTTTATATGTTAAATTTTTCGTAGAAGTTTAAAAATCATTTTATTTTCTTTAAACATGTATAACTAATTTATAATCTTTTATGCCATACTAAGTCATAATATAATATTTCTTCATATTTTATATTAATAACCATTGTTTTTATATATCGTCTACAATTCTCTAATTACGTCTATTTGTTCAATTTTTTATATGATATCTAATAATCATCGTAAATAGATGGTTTAAGATGCCAAAAAAATTATTTAGTTGGTCAATATAATACATCAAATATTACAAATACATTATTTAGTTAAATAAATAACCAAAAACCGAAAATTCAAATCCGCGCTGGCGCGCGGATCAAGGTCTAGTGTCACTTAATTGACGTCTCAATTAATAAATTGTAGGATTTAGTTACATTTTAATCACATTCTTAATCTATGTGAAAAAAATGTCAAAGTGACACTTTAAAAATGGAAAGAGTATTTCTTAAGCTTTTTACTATTTTCTCTAGAATCTCACCTGCAACGATATCTTGGTAAGAATTGCAATAGTTATGATAAACAAATTTTCTCAAAATCAATATATGGGTCAACATAAATGGCAAAAGAATTCTAAAATGATTTTGTTCATAGCTATTATTTAATTATAAGTTAATTAGACAATAAACTTATGAAAATATTTAAATTATAAAATGTTACTTGGCAGGAAGATCGTATGTATTTGGACTTTATATTAGGCCCTACTTTATATAATGCGTGTATAGAATTCATAAAACGAAAATTAGAGACAAGCCTAAAAATATTTAATTTGTTATTTTAAAATATTAACATGCTTTTCTCTGGTCTGTAGCTCAAAAAAGAGGATTATTATCGGCAGCTCCTTGCCTCAGATTTAAGAGTCTTGAATCCAACATACATACTTTTTTTACATGCCCTTTTGCTGTAAAGGTCTAGAAGTGTGTTCCTTAACGTCAAGCAGTTCACATAGCGCTGCGGATGCTTCTGTCAAAAAGGCCATTGTCAAATTCCAAACAGCAATCTGTTTTCTTCCATGAGGAATTGCATTCAATATCTTTCCGTGGATTTGTAAGGCCATTTGGCCAGCACGGAACACACTAGTGTTAAGCGATCTCTCCGGAGGAAACTGCATTAAAGGGTATGAGGTTAGAAAAAGAAAGGAAAATACCTTGAGACTAGCAAAATACCTTATGGACCTCGAGCCTCTATCGGACAATCATCTAGTAGCGAAGAGGTCTTTAGATTGATCACTTGTAAAACAGACGCCGCTTGGAATTCAGACAAGAAGACATCGGGACTAGGTTGGGTCTTCTCGGGTCCACCTCTGGCAGCTCCATCTCAGGGGCCGGTGATCCAAACCTTCGTCAACTCACCACTAATTGCAGAGGCCCTTGCGAAGCGATGCGATTCAACCCTAATTTTTTTCTCCAACAACTCAACGCTCATCAGAGCTATATCCGAGTTTGTGACAATCTTTTTCTCTCTTCTCTCTCGATCGGAAAACTTTATTGCCGACGATTTAGCCGAAAGGGCTCTTCGCTCTTTCCTGTTACTGTAATGAACTTTTTGAATTGGGTCATCCTTGAATTGGACCACGTTTTAAGTCCATTTCAATTTTTAATTTAATGAAATACTCAGTGACAAATTTAAAATTTAGTTTAATTTTTTAACAAGGTAAAATATGGATAAAAATGTCTTATCATTTATAGAAAAGTATAGTTCTCGAAATTTAATTAAAAAATCGTTCTTTTTAAATTTAAAATCATAAATATGGTATTTTCAAATTATCCCATATCTAATCCCCTATATATTATTTGTGAAACATTACAACTTCTTTTTGTAAACACATGTTATCGATAGGATGATTCTTAGAATTATTAGAGAAATAGGTTGGTCCATCTAATTATATAATAAACTTTTTATTAAACTAACCATAAATTCATTATTAATGTCATTTATTATTTTCTTAAATAAAGATTACAGAATTGCCTAATGTGTGTAAAGTAAATATGACAATTAATGATTTTGAATAATAAAGATCTGATAAAAAAAATGTATCTTCTATCAAATTTGTTTAATTTAAAACTATTAAAATAATTTTTAAAAAAACACAATAACCATATTATAAAAATTTAGATTTTTCTGTATATTTTATATTTAAAATTTTTAAAAATGACTATAAATTACTAAAACTGTTAAAAGTCTCACATTCAAATTTTGCGATCCATGGTTTAAAATTTTTTTTATGACAAAATACAAATGATTACAAAATCATATAAGTAAAAGTCTAATTTAATTAATCATTAAGATTTAAAATATATATGTATATATATCATTCTAAATTAAACTATACACCATATTGAATAAATAAATATTTTAGTTTCAAAATTTACTTTGAATAATTTTTTGTTGATAAAAGTTTTGAACTAACATTGATAATTTTTTTAAATTATCAATTACTAAAATTATTAATCCCACAATGAAAATTTTGTTATCAGTAATTTAAAATTTTTGCTATTAAAAATACAGATGATAAAAAAACATATGAGTAGAAAGCATCATTTAAAAAAAAATAGATATTAATATTAAAAATATACTATGTATGTTAATATCACTTAAATTTAATTACATATCCTATCAATTTTTTTTAAAAAAATGTTTGGATTAGTAAAATTAATTTATACGTTCGCATCAATTTAATTATATATGTAATAGTTACTGACTTTTAATTATTCAATATATATTTATTATTTCATAATATGTAAGAACATATAATACATAAAATAATTTTTATATATAATGTCTATCCCGCGCAAGTTCTTAATCTAGTCTAATATCTGATAATATAAAGAAAAGCGTTTCTCTTCTGTGAGGCTGCCACCTCATCAAATAGTGTAATATGAGCTTGACACCTGTCCCAGAAACACAAAACTCATCGTTTCATTTAATATGTATTCTGATGGGCTTCATTTTCTTTCGCAGCCCAACAGGACCATCTCTACTGCAAGAGTTCATCGTCTCCGCGACTTCGAAGCATCTCGCGACTCTTCCTGTCATCACTGTCGCGGCTCCAGATGATCGCTGGTGGTCCAACCGCGATTGCCTCCCTCCATTGTCGTGACCAAGCTTCTTTCGCGGCGTGAGCCCGCGTTCATCGTTTCACCGCCGCGGCCTCCTAAACTCGCGACCAGAAGCCCCGGTGTCTCCTAGCTCCCAAAAGTCGTCGATCTCACTTCCAATTGCAGAAGATCTCAAACTGCGGCAGCCAATCTTCGATTTTTTCCTTCATCAAAGCGACGAGCCAAATCCCGTGAAGAGCTTGAGAATGGCCGATCTAAGTGTGGAAGAAACTCGATCTAATTGTCTTCAGAGTTCTTCATCCGTTCATCTCTCTGGCGACCAAAACTTGGAAACGTTACGTTACCTATACACCCTCATTACAAAGGTACTCCTACATCCCTAGAACATCGTTTCACTCAGTTCATTAAGATCCTCAATAAACATAATATTTGCAGTATAATGGCTAGTTCAGTTGTTCTTCTTGGTGTTTTAAACGCCGGCAGCTGTTCTTCCGATGTCGAGGTGTGTTTGCTCCGATTCTGGGAAGTTCGAAACATCAAACGCGGTGGTCCTTGATTCGATGGTTTTTCCGATCTCTCTGAAGTAAAGCTTCTCAACTTTAAAATTTGTTCTTGAATGGAGAACTTGGGAGAGGTTGGTGTTACCTTCTACTCTCGATGACGTTGGTAATGTTGCTCAGCTCTCTACTCTTTGGTTCTATACATAAGAAAGTTGTCTACTTTATGAATGAAAGGCCTCTTTTTTGTAAACTTATTGGTTTGTAGCTCAGATAAGAAGAACACATGGATGATGGATCTGAATGAGAAGCTTTTCTGAATGAGAAGCTTTACTTCGGAGAGCAAGACAGACACCATACAGGGCTTATGGTTTTGGAGCATTGGGAAAAATGCTATTGATGAAGCAGATGTAATGATTACTTTTGTATTGTAAGTGTTGCTGAGACTTTTTGTCAAATTAAATTCTGAACTAATTTATCTCTTAAACTGTCTAAACGTGAAGGAGGGTGTTGAAGAAATCAAGTGGCAAACATACACGGGAGAACTCACACCAACGCAAGAAAAAACTAAGGAGAAAGTGTTGAAACTGTTGGATAAGGTTAGTTTCTTTCATTTCCTCTGTATCATACTTCAGTTTATGTATTTTGTAGAGCGTTCCACCTCTTCATCATAATTCATAAATACTTGACGCAGGTTTCGAAGACTCTCATGACATGGCCTCCCACAATGCCACCAAGATACTGTTTTTTCGGGATTCAGTTTCACTTCTCTCACGCATATTAGACACCACTAGCTAATTTTTTCTGATCAGGTGAGTTAAACCACTAAGAAAAAACGTCGTAATCCTCTTTACATGTACGATTTATGATTTTTTTTATCAAACCTTTAATTAAATTAAGCTAGAAAGACAGAGTTCAACACCCGAAGGTGGGTACAGAGTGGAGATTACATGCTGATTTAGCAAGACAATCAGCAATAAGTAATAACATTATCAAGTCTTGGAACAAAAGAGAAAGAGAGAGATTCAAAGGAACTCAACATTGATATATCATGGAGGTGCGACTTATGATTAAACTCTCAAGTTAGGATGTACATTTCTAATTTTCGAGACATTACTGTGTATAGTTTGGTATTTATTGTCTTTCTATTATTTCTCTTTGTTCCCCTCCACCGTCATCTCAAGATGCGCTTGCAGCTGATGGAGGCAAATAGTTCCACGGGCTTACTCTGAAGGCAGAAGTTGTGAAAGGTATTCAATGAAAGCATCATATAAAATTGTTTTTTGGTTTTACTATTAAAATAGCAACCTGTGTCTTTTTTTGCTTCTTCTATGAAAGGAGTATTCCACATATATAACTTACAGGTTTTGGACGGAACACAGTGCAAGAAAGTCTAAACAAAGGAAGGTCAAGGATCTTATCACCAGGGCCTATAGAGGCATAAACTTCCTTTAACACAATATTCGAGTCGAGAACAGGAAGCCCGTGGGACACAAATCTAAGGTCTACAGGCTGAAATGGTCTCGCGATGATACAAAGCATGAATCCGGAGGCAAATTAAATCAGCTCATCTCTAACCTTAGCTGAAGTGCTCTACAATTTATCTGTTCCATTTGTGTGACCAGAGTTAATATGATTAAAGAAAATTAATATGATTAGAGAAAAAGCTATACTCGGCTTATAAGCCAATAGCTAAAACATGGACTAAAACTATAAAATGGTCTCAGCAGCCACTTTTATTCTTTCTGAACGAAAACCCCAGAATTTGAAAGAAAACAAAATCGTAAGTTATAAGATAGAAGAATGGAACACCTCTTAGAACACATCTAATAATAACTGTCTGAGTTTATGATAATGTTACTCACTCACAAATGTACTCCGAACCAAAATTTACCAACCTTAACAATAAGATAAGGAAAAAAGGATTACAAAAACAATGGCTCTAATGTTGGATCGACCAACTAACTTCAAATATATGACTTTCAATATAAAGATTGTTTTGTGTGTTCTGTTCGTAGTCTTGGTTTTGTTTGTAAAAGTTGGAATTAACCATCAAAATTGAGAAGTATGCATAGATAATAATATGCGTTCCAAGAAAATAGCATAGATAATATGAATATAATTTCCAATCTTTACATTTTTACCAAAAAAAAAAAATATATATATATATATATATATACTTTCCAATTAAGATGAATTTCATATGTTAAACCGTTTGTTTAATTACTTTTCTACAATACTTTAGGTGAAAAATACAGTTGCATGTCAGGCAAATACACAATATATATACATAATGTAATCCAAAATATACAATGTAATACAAAAAACTAATTTTAAGAATAAATAAGAACAATTCATAAAAAGGTGAAAATAGTCAATTTTCATGAATAGTTTTGTTATAATTTCGAGTAAATTAAGTGAAACATAATGGCATTGGCATCATAATTTTGTAAAATTAAACTATCTTATTATTTGAAACAAGAGTAACTAAACATATTAAAATATATCTTACCAATCAATATATTTTTAATAGTTTTATAAGTTTTTACCCGCCCGTATGACCCTAGTTGTTAATAAATAATAATATAAGTAGAAAGTTAGTTTTTAACTTTTTATGCTTCCAGACATACTGAACTATACCAAAGAGTTAGTGTGAGATGAGGTGGATTCTGAGATCATACAAGATAGACAGTTTCTATCACCATCCGAGTTACAGTTGGTGGTTGGAAGTATGAAAGAAGTGGATAAAAGGTTGCAGATGAGTTTCAGACACTGGATCAAAATAAAAGCAAGAATAATGCAGAAATCAGTCCTGAGAATACTTATTCATGGCAACGTCCAACGATCTAAAAAGATTCAATTGAGCTAAAACTTGGTGACAATATTCACGATGCTACTGTCTTTGTTGCATCTGTGTGTCTTAAATCTCTGTTCACCAGTAAAAGCCCAGCACTCGAAGTCAAAATCAGTCTCTACACCATTGGCGAATCACTTCATACTTTCAGCAGAGCAAAGTCCAAAGTCTGCTGAAGAGCTCAAGGATATGGCAGAGGTTCCTTCTGCTAGCGCAGTTGGCTGTTTGATGTATGCAATGGTGTGTACAAGGCCGGATCTAGCACAAGCAGTTAGTCAAGTCAGTAAGTACATATCGAATCCTGGAAGAAAACATTGGGATTCTGTGAAGTGGATCCTAAGGTACTTACAAGGGACAAGTGAGTATGGGCTTATGTTTGGAGGAGAAGTGCAGGATTCAGTTATTGTGTTCGTGGATTCAGATTATGGTGGAGACCTTGATAATAGCAGGTCGACTACAGGGTATGTATTTACTCTTGCAGGAGCACCTATATGCTGGAGATTGGTACAACAACCTATTGTAGCGATGTCGACCACTGAAGCTGAATACATGGCACTTGGGGAAGCAGCTAAGGAAGCAGTATGGGTACAAGGTCTTGTATCCGAATTGGGTGTTGATCAAGAAGGTGTTCAGCTACACTGTGATAGTCAAAGTGCATTATGTTTGGCTAAAAATCAAGTGTATCATGGGAGGACGAAGCACATTCGTATAAGGTTTCACAAGATAAGGGAGTTGGCAGCTTCTGGAGAAGTCTTATTGGAAAAGGTGCATACGTCAGAGAATCATGTTGACATGTTGACCAAGCCTATTACAACGGAGAAGTTCAAGCATTGTTTGGATCTGCTCTGTGTTTGCCAATGCTGAGAAGCAAAGGAGGTTTCCCTCAGAAGATAGACGGGATAAAGAGTTTTGTAGAGATTTTTCGTCAAGGTGGTGTTTGTTGCATCTGTGTGTCTTAAATCTCTATGCACAAAAGCCCAACACTCGTGGTGCGGCCCTCGCGGTAAGGTATGCCTTTTGTAGGTTTAGGAAATTAACTTTTTCTAGATAAATATGTATTCCTAAAGGATAAAAGAAATCGGGTTTTGAGGCTGCTATAAATATGGGTCTAAGGGTTTGTAAGATTATTCAATTCACACAATAATAAGAAACTCTAAATGGGTATTTGCCTCAATACGCTTTGTTCTCTATTGTCTTCTTTCTTAATTCGTGGCTGTTCACAACAGTCTTGAAATTCAGCGGTGGGATTGAGATTACAACGGTTGGTTTGTGTGTTTGTTCGAGCCTTTTCAACCTTCTCTAGTAAAATTCTAGACATGTAGAACTGGTTTCTCGCCAAAGGGAATTTGACTCAGAGACTGATATCACAGTTGAATGATGGAGCTTCAGAGCAGCGAACTAAGAGCTTTTGTAGTTATCTATTACCAAGGGTTCTTGCACGTGACCAAGTTGAGGTGGACCAGCTTAGTGAATACAAGAAGTGAATTAACTTGTGGAATAACGGTCAAAGGTTACACACAAGAAAAAGATCATGCTGATGAGTAAGTAGAGCCAATGGTTGAGACGAGTTTCATGTAAGGCAATCTATTGAAACAGAACAGGTTTATGGCATGTTGCGTTGAATGCGAAGATTGTAACTCTGATGTTGAATGCTCTTGGAGCTCTGGATATTCTAAGGCTTGTGTGATTTAGTGATCATACATACAAACATCTGGTTCTGATATTTTAGATTAAAATCTTTACAGAGAAATGTTATCATAATGGATTGTGGTCTTCAAGGCTGAAAAAGAATTAACTCATGTTTCTGTAACAACTCCAGAAAGGCTTCTCGGAAAGACTGTTTACACTCCAAAAGCTTCAAGTTTTTTCTCAGATGAGAAACTTGGACGCTCTAAAGAGATTGAGGACTTGATTTGGTTGCGAGAGGAATTTGTTGTGTGGTGCCAGATTCAGAACTGAAGGATTTCTTGGTGATTATGGTCTAATACACGAGAGCTTGAGTTGTACCGCGACACATGAAAAGTTATGTTTCAGCTTGTCTATGGATAAAAATCAGAATTTGTGCTAATAGAAGCTTATAGCTAAGCAAAAATGAAGATTGCTATGTGTAGCTTGGAGATGTTAGATTGTTAAGATGGTACACGAAGCTTGATGGTTGATATACACTATTGAGTATTCTAGTGTTCAGACACCAAAGGGAGAGATATCAAAGAGTGTTGACTAAGTTTTACAAGCTGTTAGAATGGATCATCAAATGCCTATTGAACATGTCTGATGAGAAGACAGCAGTGAGATTCATCGTTGATCATACAACGCAAGTACTGTCTGCTTGTGCTCTTACCAGGAATTGTGTGACGTTTTAGAAGCTGGTAGATATTCTGCCATTTTCTTCATGAGATAGAAGATTCACATGTCAAGATGTGTTCATATACCTGTTTTCGAATCAAGAGTGCATCAGAGATGCTGGTGAAATAAAATGAGAAGTCTGAAAACTATCGGCTTGATGTTGATGGTAATCTCAACATCTATAGGATAGAATAAGGAGTGTAGCTTCTCAATATCCCACCATTTTGATGTCATATCCACAAGGTCCGAGACTTTGAGGTCGAGATCAATTACTGAATTCTTCATAAGTTATCCCAAAATCCAAAACCAGTAATCATAAATTATATTGGCCACCCCTACATCTTGTCTAGACTGCAACCACAGTTCTGAGTAAAAACAATTTGTCGATTGGTCCCATTGTATCCATATAGAAGATGTTTTGGTTTGGCTATGTCTAATTCCAGATCTGGTGTGATAGTGAATTGATCCAGTAGTATTTAATTTTGGGGTCTGACAAAAAAAACAAAAACCCTAATAAAAGTATTGATACAAGTGACTTGCAGTTAGTTTTTTTTTTTTTTGTAAACGACTTGCACTTAGTTTATTTATAGTTTATACACATAGTAATGATATAGGTAACAAGACGAAATTGAACAATTAACCGTAAAGGTAAAACGGTTAATAATTGGGAGCAGGTGCAATAGATATTTCTGAAGGAGTGATAATTGAGATGTGACTATTCTAATTACTAACAAAGTGAACATTGTTGATTCTATACAAGAATGACTATGTCGTAATCTTAGGTTAAACATTTTGATATGATATATCTTTTATGGTTCCCACCAATATGCTGACGTTTAACCACATCATCCTCCATCCATTGTTTCGTTTTTTTTCCTATCAAGTATAAGGGACAAAGAAATAAGAACCGACAATATAATCCCCTACATTATTTGAGAAATTATTTGCCGTGTGTCACAACCACATTGAATTAAAAGAAAAATAACTCATACAGATTTTGGCAAGTTTTTGTGACATATACATTTATATCTAACTGTAACTTATATTTTTGAGATATCGTTGATGGCCTACTGGTTCCAATGAGATTCTCACACACGACTGTCAGAAGTCGCGGATTCGACTCCACGACTGTTAGAAGTCGCGGATTCGACTCTCTGTCGGTGGGGTGGTACTGTGGTAATCAAAAAATCATGTGCTCGCAGATGGTCCATTGGGTTTCTCGGACACGCCTTGTGGTGGTAGCCTAGTGCCAATATCTTGGAGCTTGGTGTGTACCCACATCAGTCATGGGTTCGATTCCCCCGGGGAACTAAATTATCATCACTTGGTCAGTCTGGGCTTGGGCTTCGGCCCAAGTGGTTTACATGGTGGATCGTAACAGATGATCGGTTCACCCCCTGGCATTAGTCGGAAGGTATTCCAAACTCGAGTCAGGCAGTGTGGTAGCCAGTCCACTCTGTATCACTAAGTGCGTTCCGTCCGAGGCTCGGCCGATAGGGTTTATCAAAAAAAAAAATGGTAATAACTCATAGATCATTGTTAATATAATAATAAATAAAATAACAGTAGAAAAAGAAATATAATAATATTTTACCATTTTTGAAATATTATTTAATTCTATTTTTATAATTATGTAAAAATTGCTACTAAAAAAATTCAAAATTTTATGCATTTTTTTTAAAAGACTGTAATTTTCTAATCCTAATATCATTATTTTTTTTAATACTATAAAATTTTAAAATATTATTTAGTTTTATGTTTTGATAGTTACATACCTAACAAAAAATTTTCTTTAATTTTATAGTATTTTATTTAATATATTTTAGTCAAAAAATACATAAAAATAATTCCAGTATTATAATATTAAATATATACATATATATTGTTAAATATAACTAAAACTAAAAAATTACTTATTTTATCTTAATTTTTACATATAATTAAATTAAAAGTATAAAATTAAATATTATAAGCAAATAATAAAATCTGAAAAGTAACAAATTTTTATTTTAAAATTTTTACTTTCATATGATGCAAGAAAACACCTAGTTGTAACGTAAAATTATTACTGAGCCATTATTAACTAATAGTAATAAAAATTAGTTTGTTTATTTTGTTCTTTGACATATAATGGAGCCTTTTGTCGTTTGGTAAAACAAGTTACATAATAATAGAGCCTATTGTCTTTATTTGTCTCGTTTCTTCTGAATTTTTCTTCCAAATTGCTCGAATAAATCTTTGAGCATGCTAATTCAAATCCCGTGAAGAAAACGATTATTTAGATACCAACTTAGGAAGATTCTTTTATTATTCTCAACACTAGGAAGATTATTTTTTGAATATATATGCTTAATGATACAAACTAAAGAAAATTGCATTGTATGCACAAATATAATCAACAAAACAATGGATCGGATGTTATTTTTCTTATTCTTTTGTTCCTTCTCGACGTACATATATAAACACATAAACACACCCAACTCCACCCACACACAATATAATATAATACAGGTTGTATGTACATTGGGGAGTTCAATCATGACGTCAAAACCCTTAGGTGGGGAACATTCCGATTATTATACACACAAAAGTTCCAAACCTAAAGTTTATAAGAATAAGAGAAATAAGTGGTAACTAGTTAATGGATCGTGAAAGGGTTGTGAAAGTAATACTAGTTAATTCAGAATCTTGGCAAAATCAAGGGACTTCTTTCCTTGGAGCTTGTTGGAGACATAGTGATAACTGTAGTCACCATGATTGTAACTTCTATACTTGCATGGGTTGGTTTCATCATCAACCAACTCACCCATTGGTTCTATTTCAACCTCATAGTTTGGTGCATAGAATGTCACTATTGTAAGCCTCTCCCTTTCCCTGTTTGTCACTGCCCTATGCTCCACACTCTTGTACTTCCCATTAGTTAGCACCTATACGCACATATACAGAATTATATATAATTAATAATTTTGGTGATCAATAAATTAACTCTGATTAAAATCGATGTAAAATAATACCTCAACTGTATCACCAATGTTGATGACAAGTGCATTGGGAAGAGGTAGGACAGGGACCCAAGTATTGTCCTTGAGGATCTGAAGCCCAACACAACTGTCCTTGCTCTGTTGAAGAACTGTTAGAGCACTTCCATCAGAATGTGGACTAAGTCCCAAGACAAGATCAGGGCTTGAACATGGTGGGTAATAGTTCATCCTCACTGCTTGCACTGCTTCCCCAAACATTTCCTCAAATCTCTCTTTCTTTAGACCCAAGCTTATTGCTATGTACGTCAACAACCTCTTGCACAATTTCCTCATTTCTTTTGAGTAACCTTTAAGACTTTCACTAAAGGAAAAGAAAAGTAATTAGTTAGTCAAATAAAAAAAAAGAAACAAGTGAATTAAATGTCTTTGAAAAAAATAATTAAATAATTGAAAATATAATTTACTAAGATTGTCATGTAATTTTGTATTATCTCATGATCCACTAGAAGTTTTTAAAATTCGAATCATGATTTAGAACATGTATACTATGTATGTGTCATTTTCTAGTAAAAACTATTTGCATTTGCGCGCCATATGGTCACTAAATAATAAATCTATAGAATATGATGATCATGAAACTGAAAAGGATACTTACTTCAGAATATGAAATAATTGCGTTAAGGGAAAATAGGGGTTTTAGTTGAGAACCTGAACCGAGCTGGCTTAGAAGGCCAAAGTTTGGGGTTACGAATAGAAGGAGGATGAACACCAAGAGCAAACATGTTGCACCAATCAAGCTTCTGATCTTCGGAGAAAATGAAAGCTTGACCGTATCCTTGTACGGTCCCTGGCTCCAGTGGATACTTCTGCTTCTCCTCCAATGGCATCTCGAAGAACTCCTTAGCCACTTTCTCTATATCATCCACCACATCCACTTCAAGCCCGTGATTTATAACCTATACGACGTTGTAGTAGGAAAGCATTATGAGATTCTTATATAGCTTTAAACATAAGTCCAGTCAAATGCGATAAAATTCGTATTTATATATGATCAAATTCAAACATGTTAGTTGTCCACGGTTTTGCCTAAGAAACCGAAATATCTAAATAAAATAAGAATTGTCGAAATTAGATATTTGGATATGGCGGATAGTCTAGCACGCAGTGCAAGAAAACCGCCGTCGTTTGTCGTTCATATAGATGCAGAGTTACCGGGATGGTTCGCAGAGTCTATATGAATCTGTTTTGCTGCTGACAGAAAAAAAAAAAAAAAAAACAAAATCTAAATAAAATATCATAAATTACCTGAAAAAATCCCCAGTCTTCACAAGCTTGTGAGAGCTTAAGAATCTCAAATACAAAATCATCATTAGTGTGAGGTTTAGAGAGTTCAGAGAGATCAATAACAGGAATAGGTTGGTGAAAGTGAGTCTTAAGCGACACTAAGCCTCCTCTTTCATTGGCGGCTCTTATGAATCTCTCTGGAACTTTGTTTGGTTTTGATTTTATTAGTTCTTGAACATCCTCTATTTTACCAACTCTAATCGAAGAAATAGGTAGAGGAGCCATATTGAAGCAAACAAACCGAGAAAGAGATTTCAGATTTGAATTTTTTCTGCTTTTTTTGGAACTTAGCTAATACAAGTGGGAGATATATTTGCTGTGTGAGTCGTGAGTCTTTTTTTTTTTTTTTATCAAATAAGAGAGTCTATCTATACTTATAGAAGAAATACTTGGAGCTCAGTGGTGTTTATTATTGTTTGCATGTTGTGGGTATAATTGAGTGCTGCAGGTTTTGTGGAGAGTGGGGTCCATTTTGTACACTTTCGACTTTTTTTTTTTGTCAACCACTTTCGAATTTTTCCTTTGGTAAAATAATCATAAGCGTATACGTAGGCCTGGGACTTATTATCCGAGATCCGGATTCGATCCGAGATCTGCTCCGGATCCGCTCCGAAAATAAGATATTCGGGGTGCCCGGATCCGAATCCGGATAGTAAAATCTTGGATCCGTGCAAACCGAATCCGGATCTGGATATCTTAATTTTTAGGTCCGGATATCCGGATCCGGATCCGTATTTTTAAAATACATTAAATTTTTATATTTTATTAATATTTATATTTGATATATTAATATTTATACATGAATTAATCTTATAATATTATATTTTAGTTTTTACAATATTACAAACATATATAAATATATTTATAAATATCTAATTTATGTATTATATTAAAAAAATTGTATTTTTTGTTAAAAAAATTATTTTTATTTATTTTGACAGATCCGGATCCGGATCCGGATATCCGCGGATAATAGAATATCGAGACGGATATCCGAAACCCGGATATCCGGAAACCACGAATCCGGATCCGGATATTAAATCCACGGATCCGACGGATCCGGATCCGGATCCGGATACCCTAAATTTTCCGGATATCCGGATCCGTCCCAGGGCTACGTATACGTATGGCATAAGTTCAAATTAAATTAATTAAATTAAAAAAAGTTCAAATTAAATATCTTCAAATAAATACTGTTTTTTACAAAATTCTTTGTAGGTTCAGTTTGTTGACCATAAGTAGTTAAAAAGAAATCCTAAAAATAACTCTCAAATTACCCATTTTGTGCAACATCAGCATCTATCTACTAAAAATGTTATTATTATTACTGTGTGTTTTCTGCTAAAACCGTAAAATCGAATTTCTTATCAAAACGTTCATTTTCCTACCAAAACAGGAAAATCACACTTTCTTGTCAAAATTGTAAAACCGCAATTTCTCGTCAAACCAAAAATCGTATCTTTACATCAAAATCATAAAATTATGCTTTCTCACTAAAACTGGAAAATCGAAAAAACTGGAAAATCGAAATTTTCTGTCAAAACCGAAAATCACATTTTCCGCCGAAACCGTTAAATCGTGTTTTCTTGACAAAACTGTAAAATCGCATTTTCCGCCAAAAACATAAAATCATAATTTTTCGTCAAACTAGAAAATCACGTTTTCCCGCCAAAACAATAAAATAGTGTTTTCCTATCAAAACCATAAAATTACATTTTTCGTCAAAACTAAAAAATCGAAATATCTCATATGAAATTGTGTTTTCCCACCAAAACCATAAAATCTTGTTTTCCTGCCAAAATCGCAATTGTGTTTTCCCGTCAAAACCGTAAAATTGTATTATTTTTTTGCCAAAATCACAAATTGGGTGTTTTTTCCCAAAATCGTAAAATTAAATTTCCGTCAAATCTGCAAAATCGTGTTTTCTGCAAAAATGCAGTATTTATTTAGATGTATTTATTTTAGCGTTATAATTAATTTATTATTAAGAATGCAAATCAATTATTTTTAGTCTTTTTAACTACTAATATTCAAATGTTATTATACAATAAAAAACGAACAACTTATCAGCTAGATATTGCATCTGAATATACTAACTATAAAAACAAATATCTAGATGCAATATCGAGATGTTATATTAAGATGCTGCATCAAATACAAAAACGAAAATGGTTCATTGTCCCAGATGCATAACGATTTTGGCTGAATTACATTGTTTATAATTAATTAAATGTCGTTTGTACTTTAACGAGGTGTATTAAGGGTTTAGCAAGTTTCACCTTCTTTTTTGGCGTTAGTATATGTGCCATTTTCTATTGTTTCAATGTTTTCCATATGCTGACAAAGAAAAGAAAAAATGTTTTCCGTATTTGTCTGCATTTATGTTCCGAGGGGCATATCTTAGCTGATATGTGCTATAGATGTGGGAGGAGAAGAACAATCAGGGCCGGCTCACAAGCGGTGCGACCGTCCCAGATCCAAGTCCGTGTCCCCTATACATTAATAGTTAAGAAGTTTAATTTTTTTTTATAAATTTATATCTTTATTAAACAAATTATAAATATAATAAATGAAATTGAAAATGATCCAAAAATATTTGATATGTATATAGTTTTATTTTCATCACAAAACATACAAAATATTAATGATTAAATATTAAAATATTTTAAACAAAATATAAATCGCAGAGGGTAGGACTATAACAATGTTAAGCCGGTCCCGTGAACAATGGTTACCATATTTCACATATCCTATATATAATCTAGTATACCTTCAAAAATTCTGAAATTAAAGTCAATCTCTTATATATTTTTTTATTTTTTATCATCGACTTAAGTAAACTCTATGAAGATTCTGCAAACCAATCTCTTATATATTATCTAAGAAGCATTACAACATTTGAAGTATCCGTGTATCATCACCAAAATGTTTCTTAGAATCTTTAGAAAAATAGATTGGTTCAAATATATAACAAATTGTTTAATAAAATAACCATAAATTAATTATTAAATGTTTTCATTATTTCCTTCTAAAAATTACGAATTACCTAATATGGCTAAATTATATATGACAATCAATTATTTTAAATAATAAAGATTTGATAAAAATTAGTGTATCCTCTATCATTTTTGTTTAATTTTAAATTATTAAACTAAACTAACCATATAATAAATATTTAGATTTTCCGTATATGTAACATTTAAATTTTTTAAAACGACTATAAATTACTAAAACTTTTAAAAATCTCACATTAAAATTTTTTTGATCCATGGTCTAAATATATGTTATGACAAAGTACAAATGATTAAAAATTTTATATAAGTAGGAAGTCTCAGTTAATAAATATTAAGATTAAAAATATATATATATATATTAATACTATTTAAATTAAACAATATACCATATAATAATACATAAATATTGTAATTTTAAAATTTACTTTGAGCAATTATATTTTGATAAAAGCTTTGAACAAATACTGACAAATTAATATTTAAATTTTGAACTTTGCATAAATTAACTAAGAATAATTAAATTACTAAAACTATTAAACATCCCACGATGAAAATTTTCTTATCAGTGATTTAAAGTTTTTATTATAAAAAAAAATGCAAATGATCAAAAACCATATGAATAGAAAGTATCATTTAATAGATATTAATATTAAAAATATACTATATATATGTTAATATCATTTAAATTTAATTATATACTATACAAATAGAAAAATGATTTGTTGGACTAATAAATTTATTTATGTGTTCGCACCAATTTAATTATATACGTAATAGTTACTTTATATATATAATGTTAACCTAGTACTGTAGTACATATATTGTACTTCTAACGTGTGTGCCAAATATTGAGTCTGCGCTTTCATTCATTCGGTAGACCCCATAATATAAAGTACAAGTCCATGGAGGTTATAATTCGTACTAATCGTCAAATTTGATCCGACTCCAATGCTCATTACATATTAATCGAGACCTGTTTGAACTGAGAGTATAATCAGATAAAGAGTGTATATGGTATTTGGAAAAGAGTGAATGCAATAATAATTCAAAATGATAGTAATATATTTGTTAATTGGTAAACGCAATGAACGGAAATTGAATAACACGAAATGAGAGGTGACTTTCGATCCCTACTTTAGCCTCTCTATGTTCTGTGTGGGTTTTTAACTGTATGCACTGAATAATGAACGTATACCTTTCCATGTGTTTTTTTACCTTTATTACTCTAAAATATAATAAAAATGTAAAGGAAGACTTGCCCACATAGAACCAGCGATAACGATGGTCTCATACTGTCGCATCCACATCAATGAACCCCCTTTTGAGGTTCAATCTTTTCAATTTTTTATTATTAATTTTTTTTTTTTTTGATTTAAAAAAAAAAAAAAAAAAAACTAGACCAATCGCAGGCCGCCACGACACGTGGGGTCCGCGCTACAGTGATGAACTTTAGGAGAGAGGGGTTCATCCAAGAGAGCTTTAGGAAAGAGAGTTTCATGTGATTTTATTATTTTATTATTTTTTTTTCTTGATTTCTGTGTGAACTTCTCCCATAAACCCTCGATGCGGATGCTCTAAAAATCCAGCTAAAAGAAAGATTCGTTAAGTTTACTTTGTTGACGTTTTACAGAACGAGACAATGCTTACAAACCTAAAGTCAAGTTTCTTGAAAACTGTTTTCCAAAAATATGCTTTAATTTTTCTTTTTCTTCAAAAACTAAAAGCAAACGTAAACCAATTAGGGTTGAAATTTTCCAGACAACATGCCAATTAGCTAATCAGTAGACCCAAGTTACTGCATGCATGTGATCATACTTCTGATGTGTGATTTATGGTTGTCTAGCAATATATCTCGATAACATCTAATCATAGAATTCGTTTATGTTAGACCAATAAAATATATTGTAGGTTGTTTTGGTTTGGGTTAGGTTATTAACTTAATACCAACTTCCACCTTAAAAAAACAATTGACAATAAACGAATCAGCCTTTCTATATT
Source organism: Brassica napus (assembly GCF_020379485.1). Lineage (NCBI taxonomy): Eukaryota > Viridiplantae > Streptophyta > Magnoliopsida > Brassicales > Brassicaceae > Brassica > Brassica napus. Next base: position 38,866,850 of record NC_063444.1, read on the forward strand.
AAAGTCTTTAACAAATGTTTTAAGAAGTTATTTCCAGCAACAAGAATATACATACGTCAATTGAAAGGGTCACTAAAAGTGTGATATAGTGGTGAAAGAATTCTCAACTTGCAAACCAATGCCTTAGTATGGGAGTCTTTGTCACATATTCATTCGATGTTACGTTGTTGTTGTTTTTTTAACACATAAGTGGTCCAGACTAGTCACGTGTTGACACGTGTTGGTCTTATGTCTCTGCCAATGCCGAAATGTTAGTTTTCTAGTGGCCGGGACTCGAACCCTAGTAACTTCACCGTATTGGGTTTTTGCTTTCAAATTAATCACCACCAGACCACAAGCACTGGTTCGATGTTACGTTGCTAACTAAATAATTACTCGCACTATGAAACTTGTACGTCTCTTTCTCTCTCGGTCTTTCGACCACGAAGATTACAAAGATCAATGTTGAATTGCAACCCAATGAGAGAAAAAAGTACAAAAGAATATTGCACTATTTTCGAAAAAGAAAAAGAAAAGACTGTTATAAAAAGAACTAGAATTTTATTATATCGCAGGAATTTAAATAAGGGCAAAATTTATACCCGTAAAATTTATAACACTGATAGAAAGATTATTATAGAGAGAAGAGGAGAGTGAATGATGATCTTACAAATGACCGAAATCGATCATATATGTAGAAAAGAAATTTACTGTGCAAATAGTGCAGCGGGTCCCACATCTTTTTATATTTTCAACGAAAACGGTGGCTGCTGCTTTCTTTGACTTTCATAACACTCCCCCTTGGGGGCCGGTGTCACTATCCGTTCTCGCTTAACGTCTTTGTTGCCTCGTTAAAAACCTTTCCAGGAAAACCCAATGGGAAAAACCATAGTAAGGTAAAAAAAGTACAACTACGTAAGCTCCCCCTCGAATGAACAGTCATAGATCCTTCTGATGGCGCATCCCAATGTTATGGATGTGTTTTCTGAATACCGAGGTAGGTAGTGATTTTGTGAAGAGGTCGGCTGCATTGTCGCATGATCGAACATATCTTACTTCAATCTCTTTATTCTTCTCGAACTCTTGAGTGTATGAGAAGAACTTCGGAGGTATATGTTTGGTTCTATCGCTTTTGATATATCCTTCCTTCATTTGAGCAACACATGCCGCGTTATCTTCATATAGAATAGTTGGCTCCGTATTTTCGCCAATCCCGCTGCTTGAACAGATGTGTCGGCTCATTGATCTCAGCCATACACATTCTCTACTTTCTTCATGGAGTGCAATGATCTCAGCATGATTTGAAGAAGTAGCCACGAGCGTTTGTTTCTGAGAACGCCAAGATATAGCAGTGCCTTCGATCGTAAAAACGTATCCTGTTTGCGATCGGGCTTTGTGTGGATCTGAAAGATATCCTGCATCTGCAAAACCAACCATTTGACCTTTTGAACTTTTAGGATAAAGCAAGCCTAAATCAATGGTCCCTTGGAGGTAACGAAAAACATGTTTAATCCCATTCCAATGTCTTCAAGTTGGAGATGAGCTGAATCTTGCCAAAAGATTCACAGCAAATGATATATCAGGCCGTGTACAATTTGCAAGGTACATCAGCGCTCCAATTGCACTTAGATATGGTACTTCCGGACCAAGTATCTCTTCTTTCTCCTCAGGTGGTCGAAATGGATCACTTTCAATATTAAGTGATCTAACGACCATCGGGGTGCTAAGGGATTGATTTATCCATGTTAAAGCGTTTCAACACTCTTTTGGTGTATGTAGATTGATGTACAAATATACCATTTTTTGAATGTTCTATTTGTAGGCCAAGACAATACTGTGTCTGTCCAAGATCTTTCATCTCAAATTCTCCTTTGAGATAGTCTGATGCCTTTTGTATTTCCTTTTGAGTTCCGATAATGTTAAGATCATCAACATATACCGCGATTATTACAAATCCGGATATTGTTTTCTTGATGAAAACACATGGGCATATAGGATCATTCACATATCCTTCTTTTGTTAAATGATCACTGAGACGATTATACCACATACGTCCAGATTGCTTTAACCCATATAATGATCTTTGCAATTTTATTGCACATAACTCTTTAGGTTTGGAACTTAATGCTTCTGGCATTTTAAATCCATCAGGAACTTTCATGTAGATATCAGTATCTAATGATCCATATAGATAAGCTGTAACAACATCCATGAGACGCATCTCTAGATTTTTATCAGCTGCTAGACTCATCAGGAATCTAAATGTAATGGCATCCATAACTGGAGAATACGTTTCTTCATAATCGATTCCAGGTCTTTGAGAAAAACCTTGAGCCACTAGACGAGCTTTGTATCTCGTAATCTCATTTTTCTCATTTCGCTTTCGAACGAAAACCCATTTGTACCCAACTGGTCTCACATCTGCAGGTGTGAGCACAATAGATCCAAATACTTTTCGTTTATTAAGCGAATCAAGTTCAGCTTGTATTGCATTTTTCCATTGTTCCCAATCATGTCTCTTTTGACATTCATAGACAGATTTTGGTTCTGGATCATCGATTTCTTCATTTATTTCACTTGACACAATATATGAGAAAGCATCATCAAGGTCATTTTGTTCATTTCTATTCCATATCCTTTTATTATGGATGTAATTAATAGAAATCTCATGATTATCTTTCGATTCATGATGCTCTGATTCATGATGCTCTGATTCATCAGAATCCTTATCATTTATTTCTTCCAAAATATTTTCTGCTATTTTGGGTGCATCATATATTTCAGCTTTCTTCTGTTTCCTAGGATTCTTATCCTTAGAACCAACAGGTCTACCACGCTTCAGGCGTGTTTTTGGCTCTCGTGTGTCATCCTCCTTTTCTTGTTCATTTGGCATTTTGATACGAGCAGGAGCATTTGCAGCTGGTATATGAGATTTAGTTACCGTCTTGGTATCTACAAATGCATCAGGTAGCTGGTTAGCTATACTCTGTAAATGCATAATTCGTCGAACTTCTAGTTCTGACTCTTTAGTAGGAGGATCAAGATATAACAATGATGGTACACTCCATTTTATATCACTTCCAACATTTTTGTTTTCTCCCCTAGAACTGGGAATACATTTTCGTCAAAATGACAATCAGCAAAACGTGCTGTAAAGACGTCACCAGTCTGTGGTTCTAGGTATCTTATAATTGATGGGGAATCAAAACCAACATATATTCCCAATCTTCTTTGTGGTCCCATCTTTGTACGTTGTGGTGGTGCTACAGGCACATATACCGCACAACCAAAGATTCTAAAGTGGGAAATGTTTGGTTCTCGACCAAACGCTAACTGTAGTGGGGAATACTTATGGTATGCACTCGGTCTGATCCGAATGAGTGCTTCTGCATGCAAAATGGCATGTCCCCATACAGAGGTTGGAAGTTTTGATCTCATGATCAATGGTCTTGCAATCAATTGCAGACGCTTAATTAAAGATTCAGCCAAACCATTTTGCGTATGAACATGAGCAACCGAATGTTCAACTTCAATTCCCATTACCATACAATAGTCATTGAATGCTTGGGATGTGAATTCACCAGCGTTGTCTAGTCTAACTCTTTTAATAGTATAATCAGGAAACTGTGCTCGCAGTTTGATTATCTGAGTTAGAAATCTCGCAAATGCCACATTTCGAGATGATAATAGACAAACGTGTGACCATCTACTGGATGCGTCAATTAATACCATAAAATAGTGGAATGGTCCACAAGGTGGGTGTATAGGTCCACATATATCGCCTTGAATTCTTTCAAGGAACTTTGGTGATTCTTTATCGATTTTGGTTGGCGATGGCCTTACGATCAATTTTCCTAGAGAACATGCAACACATGTCATTTTATTCCCTTGAGAAATCTCCTGGATTTTCAGTGGATGACCATGTGAACTTTCTATGATTTTACGCATCATTGTAGTTCCTGGGTGGCCAAGGCGATCATGCCATAACGTGAACTCTTCTGGGTTCCGTTCTACTACAAGATTTGATTCGATCTCATCGATATAAGTATGATGTAACCCCGAAGGAAGTTCTGGAAACTTTTCCAATATGTGTTTTCTGCCACATTTCTCAGAAGTTACATACATGTATTTCTTTCCATCCTCAGTTGCAGACTGAGTATCATATCCGTAAAGATATATGTCTTTAAAACTCAACAAATTCCTTTTAGAACTTGGAGAATATAGAGCATTATTTATGGAAAATTTTGTTCCATTCGGTAAAGTAAAGTTTGCTTTACCAGTTCCTTCAATCACGTCTGCAGGACCTGATATTGTATTGACGACAATTCTTGTCGGTTTTATATCAGAGAAATATCTCTTTTGTCTCAGAATAGTATGCGTTGTTCCACTATCTGGTATGCATATTTCACGAATCCGTTTCTTGGATTTTGCTTCATTACCATTCTGATCCATTTCTGAAATTGTCATAAATATTAATAAAAGAAAAACATAAAATTCATTCATATAAGGAAACATATAATAATTATACAATAAGATGACGTTAAAAACATCAATATTTGTTTAAAACATGAAATATAATAATTATACATGGTAATACTGAAAACTATTCAATACTCTTATCATAGGCATTTCGATTCTCTTCAGGAGTAATCTAGTCCAACTCATTAGCGAAGTCGGAGGATTCAAGGTATGAGGTCCCTTCAACATTTTCCGCGAGGTTCACCTCTTTAGCCTTTCCTTTCGTGGACTCTTGACATAACTTACAGAGATGTGAAGGAGTACGACAGGTACGGGACCAATGTCCTTTACAACCACATCTGTAACACACTGTCTCACGCTTCTGGGTGGTATCCTCTTGAGTTTCTTTACCCTTGGAAACTTGCCCGGGTCTAACCCACTTGTTAGATCCCTTCCATTTGGGATTGTAAGTTTTTCCACGTTTGTTGTTGAAACGGCGGCCATGACCTCGATTGGCCTGGTTTCTCCTTTCCGAATTTCTATCGCCGTAGCATTCACTTCAGGGAATGCTTTGGCTCCCGTAGGTCGGGAATTGTGGTTTTTGATCAAGAGCTCATTGTTCTTTTCAGCTAACATGAGCGCAACCATCAGTTCAGAAAATCTCGTGTACCCGCATTTTCTGTAAATTTCGGGCAAGAAGTGAAGCTGTTTGTGGAAAGTGATATATGTTTTATTCATCATTTCTGCCTCAGAGACAAGATTACCACAATACTTCAGGAGTGCAACTATCCTCAGGACAGCGGAATTGTAATCCTCCACCTTTTGAAAATCTTGGAACCTCAGATTTTTCCACTCTTCTAGAGCGTGAGGGAGGTTGATTTGTCTCTGGTTATCGAACCTTTCTTTTAAAGTTTGCCACAGTTCAGCTGGGTCCTCGACGTTTGCATAGTCGTGCGTTAGACTTTCATCTAAATGCTTCTTCAGGAAGATTATCGCTTCGGCTATATGCTCGGGTGGTGATTTGTTACCGATTACAATTGTTTCGGTTATCTTTTTCATCACCAGATATGGTTTCACGTTTGTGACCCACCCGACGTAATTTTCGCCAGTTATTTTCAGGGCCGGGAACTGGAGTTTCTCGATGTTTTCCATTTGTATTTCTAAAAACTCAAAATAAAATATTTTATTAGAATTTCGGAATTTTAAAACGAACCATTTATATTGATAATACAAGCAATTACAAGGAGAAGCGATGTAAAGAAAATTAAATCGATATTCATCTTAAATTCATTCGGAGTAAATTCTCCAACGAATAAACCATAAATAGAAACACAAATAAAAATGGCACATAAAAACAAAAGTGTGCGAATCATCTTTCTTGAAATGAAAAATCGGAGGAGAGCGATTTGAAATTTTTGAGAGAAGATGAAATGTTTTGGATGATGAAATGGAGTGAAAATGAGTTGTATTTATAGATGAAAATTACTGTTCATGACCGTTGGAGAAAGGGGAAAATTTTGAAAAATTTTCTTTGTGACCGTTGGGGTTAAATCGAGTGCACCAAAAATTAGTCTGAAAATATCGTATTGAACGGTCAATCAAATCTATAAAATTTCATAAAAGTGAAAAATTATGACAATGAAATATTTATGTTATATGACAACAAATCATGCGACGGCTCAGCCGATCAATGCAGAATAATAAATAAATTATACGGCGGCTCGGCCGACCAATTAATAATAAACAGAATATAAGGCGGCTCAGCCGACCAATAAATAATAAACAGGATATAAGGCGGCTCGGCCGACCAATAAATAATAAACATGATATAAGGCGGCTCGGCCGACCAATAAATAAATTAAATTACTAGTAAATAATATAGGCGGTATTCCGGCCATTATAACATGATATAAATAATAGTAGAGGCGGTATACCGACCATTATAACAGGGTATAAATGATACAAATAATTTTACCGAATCGCAGAGTGATCGTGCTGATAACGTGTTATAAAAAGAACAGGAATTTTATTATATCGCAGAAATTTAAATAAGGGCAAAATTTATACCCGTAGAATTTATAACACTGATAGAAAGATTATTATAGAGAGAAGAGGAGAGTGAATGATGATCTTACAAATGATCGAAATCGATCATATATATAGAAAAGAAATTTACTGTGCAAATAGTGCATCGGGCCCCACATCTTTCTATATTTTCAACGAAAACGGTGGCCGCTGCTTTCTTTGTCTTTCGTAACAAAGACCACACTAAATATGAAGAGGGTGAGTTCGAAGATAATAAAAGTTGTGGGGCTGAAAAAGAAGAAAAGTGGATACGTAAAGGTAGGGACCAAAGGGTTTGTGTATTTATGAGTTTCAGAGAGAAAAGTGATATGCCGACCAAATCTAAGTGATCTTCTCGTCGAACTTCCTTCCCACATTGTGCCTTCTCTCTTTTTCTTTTCTATTGGTTATCTATTTTTATTTACTACTTTTCATATCCATTCAACATTGTATATTGACTCACCAACCACAAACTCAAACCATAAAATGTCCTCTTCTTTTTTACCATAGCATATTTACATCAACACATGAGAGTATCTAGTCTAGAGACAATATTCTAGAGGTGTAGTGAAACAAATTCAAATGAATTGTTTCTGCTTTTTGACGAAATGTTTAGAGGAATGTTATTCATTACAACTTGACCATAAAAAGTTACAAATGTCTGGGAGAGAAAACAAAAGCTTTTCCGACGAAAGAGGAATCTGTCTCTGAGATCATTATTATGTCTATCGACAAAACACACATTGGCCTATAGTACTAACTCATGTAACCATCTAAGCACAAGAAAGTTAGTAAACACAATATGCAATATTTGTTCTTTTGTGAATCCTAAATTTTTGTGAATCTTAATTTTTTTTGCTCAAGAGAGAGAAACCTATACACAGTCCATGTTTCACCATAATATTTTTACGATCAGAAAAGCTTAACAAGGTTCCAAAAGCTTCTATTTACAAAAGTAAAGAAGCCTGGTCTCTACTTACCATGATAAGCAGCACAACAACGAGATAAAAGAGTTTGAAGAAACAGAGGAGTAAGATGCATACTAGAATCTAAGCGTGCTACAAAAAAAACATACTAGAATCCAGGTATATTAGAAAAAGTGCCACATTAAATCAACAGTATAGGTACTTAGAGCTAAGATTTCATGCAGCATAACCACAATGTCTCGCAACATATCACACTTACCAATGCGTTGTTAAGAAATACGCGGTCAAATTTTGCGGTAAACCATAATTTACGGGAGCAGAAAAACACACACAAAATTGTTAACTGAGTTCGGCCAATGTTGCCTACGTCTCCGGACCTGCTACAGATCTTTTATTATCAATCCGAGAAATTTTTACAAGCTCTCAACTCACACCCCGATCCCAAATACACTCAAGAAAATTATTCTTAATTTTCTTACAAGAGAATTTTTTTTCTCACAAAAAAACTTATTTCTCTCTTGAACACTTTACTCTTGTGTTCTTCCTTGTTTCGGGATGAAGAGCAACAACAAGATACATCATGTATTTATAGGAATGGCTTGAGAGGTTGGTGAGAAGTAGTTGTTGACAAAATTGCCAAGCCATTCTTTTTTACTTTGTTTTCACCATGTCCACATTTCACCAACCATCATTTTTCACATGTTCTTTGACTAACAATCTCCCACTTGAAGACTGATTTCAATCTGTCTTCACACCTTGATCAATGTAGCAGGTCTTCCCAGCTTGTTACACCAACAAACCAACTGAGGTTGCACACAACCTCAGCTTATCATACGACACAACCTTCGTCAACATGTCTGCCGGATTCTTGCTTCCTGGGATCTTCTCAAGCACCAACATTTCATCTTCCAACGCTGATCTGATGAAATGATATCGACGATGTATGTGCTTCGTCCGAGCATGGTAAACCGAATTCTTTGCCAAATCGATGGCACTTTTACTATCACAGTATAACACACTTTTCCCTTGGTCATGGCCTAGCTCTTCTAGAAAAGACTGTAGCCACATCATCTCTTTTGTTGCCTCCGCTACCGCAACATATTCAGCTTCACAGCTTGATAGAGATACAATATTCTGCAACTTTGACACCCAACAAATTGCAGTACCGCCAAAGGTGTAGACATACCCGGTTGTGCTCTTCGTGCTGTCAATGTCACCTCCATTGTCAGCATCAACATATCTCTGCAATCCTGTCTTAGACTTCGTGAAACATAGCGATAAGCTTGGATTTCCTTTTAGATATCTGAAAATCCACTTAACGGCTTCCCAATGTTCCTTTCCTGGATTGCTCATAAATCTGCTAACGACTTCCACTGCATGTGCAATGTCTGGCCTTGTACATATCATAGCGTACATCAAGCTGCCAATAGCAGAAGCATATGGAATTTTATCCATATATTCCATCTCGTCTTCCATCTTTGGAGACTGTTCTCTAGATAACCGAAAATGACTTGCCAGAGAGTACTGACCGGCTTCGCGTCATCCATGTTAAACCTCTTGAGGACTTTCTTCACATACTCCTCTTGTGATAGCTTAAGACCTTCCTTGCTTCTACTGATTCTCATCCCTAGAATCTGTCTTGCTTCGCCAAGGTCTTTCATTGCAAACTCTTCTGAGAGTTTCGTCTTCAAGCTATTGATCTCGTGCAAGTATGCTCCTACTATCAGCATGTCATCGACATATAGGAGCAATATCAAGTAGGACTCTTAAAGCCTCTTGAAGTAACAACAGTGGCCAGCTTCACACCTCAAGAAACCGACACCTTTAATAAAGTTGTCGAACCGTTTATACCACTGTCTTGGAGCTGGTTTTAAGCCGTACAAACTCCTTTTCAGCTTGCAAACAAGGCTTTCCTTCCCTTTGATCTCAAAGCCTTCGGGTTGCTTCATATAAATTTCTTCATCCAAATCACCGTAAAGAAATGTCGTCTTCACATCCATCTGTTGAAGATGCAGATCTTCTTTTGCTACCAGCCCAAGAACCGTTCTTATGGTCACCATCTTGACTACAGGAGAGGAGATTTCAGTGTAGTCAACGCCTTCTTTTCGTTGGAATCCCTTCACAACAAGCCTCGCTTTATAGCGCTTACTCCCATCAGGTTCTTCTTTTATTCGGTAGACCCACTTGTTATGCAATGCCTTTTTCTCCTTAGGCAAATCTGCTAACTCCCACGTGTGATTGGATAACAACGAGTCCATCTCGTCGTTCATTGCAAGCTCCCACTTGATCGACTCATCAACTTGCATAGCTTCCTTATAACATTCAGGCTCGCCTCTGTCTATGAGCAGAATGTAGTTGAGCGATGGAGAGAATCTTACAGGCTTTCTGATGATTCTGCTTGACCGTCGTAACTTCGTGACTAGTGTATATGGGACCACTTCAGAATCATCACTTTCTTCAGCCTCACCACTCTCGTCTTGAGAGATTTCTTCTGCTGCTGTTGCGGTATCCTGTGGAAACTTCGGTGTCAGGATATCTTCTAAGTCAACAGCTCCAGGCTCTTTCCTCTCCGAGCCTTCTCTTAGCTTATCCTTGTACAGCACTTCTTCGTTGAACACAACATTCTTGCTGCGGATGATCTTTGGCTTTTCATTATCCCAAAACCGGTAACCAAACTCCGCGTTACCATAACCGATGAAGTAACACTTCTTAGACTTCGAGTCAAGTTTACTTCTTGCAGCATCATCAATACGAACATAAGCTAAGCATCCGGACACCTTTAGATAAGAAAGATTTACTTTCTTTCCGCTCCAAACTTCTTCAGAGATCTTAAATCCCAATGGTATAGACGGTCCTCTGTTTATTAAGAAGGCTGCGGTATTGATTGCATCTGCCCAAAACGTCTTTGGCAATCCACAGTGCAATCTCATGCTCTTTGCACGCTCATTCAAGGTTCGGTTCATCCTTTCTGCTATTCCATTCTGTTGAGGCGTTCCAGGAATAGTCTTCTCCATCTTGATCCCATTATCAGTGCAATATCTCTTGAACTTGTCGGTGATGTATTCTCCACCATTATCTGACATTAAACACTTCAACTTGAGATTTGTCTCAATCTCAACCATGGCTTTCCATATTTTGAAAACTGAAAACACTTCATGCTTGTTCTTCATGAAGTAAACCCACATCTTTCTTGTGGAGTCATCAATAAAGGTCACATAGTAGTATGAACCTCCCAGCGATGCAACAGGAGCGGGTCCCCATACGTCAGTATGCACCAGCTCTAACTTCTCAGATTTTCCCTCTCTTCCTCCTTTAGAGAAACTAACTCGTTTCTGTTTCCCAAGGATGCAGCTTTCACACATCTGATGATCCACCGTCTTCAGATCAGGAAGAGCACCATTTTCCACCATGAGTTTCATCCCTTTCTCACTCATGTGCCCCAACCTACAATGCCACAACTTAGTCTGTTTGGCATTCTCAACAACAGCAACAGTGTCTTGATAACTCGTCGTCATATAAAGAGTGCCTCTTTTATGACCTCTAGCCACCACCATGGAACCTTTCTTGACTCTCCAGGCTCCACCACCAAAATTAACATTGTGCCCCGTATCATCAAGTTGACCTACTGAGATCAGATTTCGCATCAACTTTGGCACATGTCTGACCTTTGTAATCTTCCACACATGTCCGTCTGACATCTTCAGGTGGATATCTCCAATACCAACTATATCCAAAGGTAATCCATCAGCAAGATATACCTTTCCGTAATTTCCCGCAACATAATTTTCCATGATGTTATGGTGCGGTGTGGTGTGGAATGACGCTCCTGAATCAAGCTCCCATGAATCGACTGGGCTATCGACATAGGAGATTGACGCTTTGGTGGTATTCGCAGTTGCATCACGAGCTTCAATTCCACAATCATAAAAACATAAAATTTAAAAGCAAATTTAATATTAAGAAAACAAATAAATTAAATAGTAATAAAATATAATATATCTACCTCATTATACTATTTTGTAACTATTTGATCAAACGATGTTTATTTTCAAAATTTATTTTTAGTTTTTTTAATATCTCTTAAAAATAAGCAGTAAAAATGTGATTGTATTTGAAAATAATACTATATAAGTAAAATATAATTTATCGATATTTTTTGTTGTAATTGAAAGATATTATAGTCAACTAAATATATGAAAAATAAATAAAACATTTTAATAATATTAATTATAAACTATTTTTAGTCAATTATAAATAAATGAGTTTATGTAATATATCATCTATGAAAATAGATAGATATATAAAAATATTTCTATTACTTTGAAATTTTTTATTGTTTAAAATTATGTTTTAAAAGAAATAATATTTTTTTTCTAATATCAAGATTATCTGTGTAAATTGTTTTTAATGAAATCGCATTATATACAAATTTATATTTTTCATCTAAGAAAATATAGATGAAAAGAAAATATTTTAATACTTCAAAAGTATATTTTATGTTATTTAAAAATATTTTTTAATTGTAATATTAATATTTTGTGAACTTTCCCTTTTTATGAAATCATATTATATATAAATATATATTTTTTTCAATTCGTTTTTTTTTTAATTTATAAAACAATTCCTTTTTTATTATATGTTTATTTTTTTGGAAAATTTTAAAAAGGAAACTAAATAAAAATAAATAATTGTATTTGAAATATAATATTTTAATTCATTAAGGATATCAATGTAATCAACCATCGTGAGAGTTAATGTGATAGCGACACATAGGAAACTGACTTCTCAAATAATATTTTATATATATATATATATATATATATTGTATAATTAGAAACGAATTTTATATTACTAATATAATATTTGAAAAAATAAGATAATTCTTTTATACTATTTTTCTGTTATAAATTTTTTAAACTAAGATATACAATAATTTATAATCAAATATTAATCAAGTAAAAACATTTTCATAAAGGTATTATCTAAAATATTTTGAGGGTGTTTTAAATGAGAAACTTTATCAAATATAAATATTTTAGTGTTTGATTTAATTTTTTTGAAGACATAAACAATAACTTATCGTACTCGTTTGGTTTAAACTTATAAATATTCATAAGAAATTATGTGCGCATAGCATGTACGGGCAAAACACCTAGTATTTAACTTAGAAAAATTCCCTAAGATAGTCTTTTTTAAATTTTTGTCACAAAAATAGCTTTCAATGAAGAAAATGACCAAAATAAGTTTTATTAACTAAATTTAACCTATGGTTAACTAATTTAGACCTAGAGTTTAGAGTTAAGCGGTGGGGTTTCGGGGATAGAGTTTCAAATTTTTTTTAAAAAAATAAAAAAAATATTAAAAATTTCAAAATAAAAATGTGCTATTTTGATCACTTTTTCTTGAGAGCTATTTTTGTGATAAAAACTTAAAAATTGCTATTTGATAGAATTGCTTATTAATTAATTTTATAAATATGGTTGCTATTTACCTTTTTCATGAAATATATTTTGGTCATTTTGACCTTTGTGTAATATTTTTATGATAAACTTTTTTTTATAAATCTTTCTTACGAAACAAGAAAAGAATAATATTACAATCTATCATCGAGGACAGCGAAGTATATATAGTTGAGTTGGAAACCCATTAACTCAACCCACGGTCCAATGATTATGATACGAGATAGCCAAAAACAGGATTGACGTTCAGAAAATCACTGTTTGTCTTTGCCTCTAGAGGCTTTGTGTAAATAGGGTAAAAGGCTTTGTGTTCATTTAGAAAGATCTGTACGTCTATGAGCAACTCATAACCATAGTCAGAGATGACGACATTGACTTTGATTAGATGAATTTTTTTTTTTTTAATTTTCTTTGTTTTGTTCTTGTTTAGTTTTTGATTCTTGATCTATTTCGTGCAAATACAAAATCATATAATGTCGCTAAACAACTTTTGAAATTTATATAAAACCTGGTCGAAATCTCAAAACATTAAGGAATCGTACGCACATTACAATGTAACCAAGATTTTATATTGTACATCTTATAAACAGTGTTACAACTCCATTACAACACAAGGAGACACTGAAACACACAAGCACATAGTACGGAAATACCTTATTCAAACCTTTTGCTTACCGTCACACACGTATAATGACAATTTCTAAAGGAGAGCTTAACTTTATGACATATAGCTCATCTTTATTACATTGGGACGTAAGAGAAGACATTCTCAGATCACTTGGAGATGGCCTTGACATGGACTCCAACTTGGTGAAGTATGTCAGCACCTGCTTTGCCATGGAACCCAACGACCTTGTGGCCGTCTTCTTTGAGTAGGACACTTTTAGCACCTTCAAGTCCAAAAGGTGGAGAGGTTCGCTTATTTGTCGTGAACCCAAGCATCGTTATAATTTCGGACTCAGTACCAAATATGTTGTCGTAGTTAATCTCCACCGCTGTGATATATTCGTTTGGATCAAGCACGAACTGCAAAAAAAAAAAAAAAAAACAGTAAACAAAAGATTTAACGTAAAACATTTTTAAAAATGTGTTGCATCGACGTTAGAGCTAAATGATTCTCTTGTATTTATATATTTGACCTCTTCAGGTGCAAGTAGTGTCTTTTTTCCATGATCATTTCCAGGGACCTCCTTAGAGTCCTTCTCGTAGACGAACTTGACGTAGGATACCCCTGATTCGCCTTGACCTACGTACACTTTCTTAACACCATCATGAGGACCATCGTCCCACGGGTTTCCCGCATTACCACCTTTTGCCTCTAGTTTTTTGGCACCGGCAGCTGATCCAGCTGTCTGAGTGCTCGAAGAAGTACGACCACCAGAAGAAGTACTTGACGAAGGAGCGAAATATGCTCCTAGAGCATGAAGAACTTCGCCTGCTCGTCCATGGAATCCTACAAGTTTTCCACCATTCTTGTCCTTGAGTTCATATTTCTGCGCACCCTCTAGTCCAAAGGGCGGTGAGGTTTTTCCCTTAGCTGTTTTGAAGATTAAGCAGGTGATAACATCTGTGTCTTGCCCAAATATCCTGTCGGATTGCACCTCAACTGATGTGATGTAGTCGTCTGGATCAACCTCAAACTATACAAAGATTTCAAATAGATTATTTTTTTCAGTAAAGTCTAAATGGATTCGCACTTCCTAGTTATGACAAATAAAATGAACACAAACCACTTCTGATCCGAGCAAGGTCTTCTTTCCGTATTCGCGTGTTTCCTTTTTACCGTTCTTCTCGTACTCAAATTTGACATAAGAGACACTAGACTCGCCTTGTCCAACGTACACTTTTCTTACATGGTCATGAGCACCATCATCCCATGATGTTCCTCCTTTTCCACCTTGAGCATCCACTTTGTTTGCTTGACTAGCCGAAGATGGGGTTGAGGAATCAGAAGTGGAAGATGACGGTAAGGGAGCAAAGTGGACGTCAATGGAATTGAGAACATTACTGCTAATTCCTTGAAAACCGGCGATCTGGTTATCTTTGGGTGCATGGATGGAGAATTGGTTCTGTGTTTTGTTTCCGTAAGGACCATATTGGGTTTTGTTGGTCTTAAAAGCCAACGCTGCTATAGCATCTTCATTCCCAGTAGTTTTGTAGTAGCCAGTAACATCTGTTATGTACTCGTCTGGGCTCAAGCTCACCTACAAAAATTAAAATATTACAATTTATCAAAATAACACATTAAATAATCGCTTTATACATATATCATATGGTGAGTACTAACGCCGTCAGATTTCTTGCCAGGAGTGCCATGACGCTTAGGATTTTGGTCATCGTCATACTCGGCCTCTATGGACTTGATAACATCTTCATATGTAACCTGAACTCTCTTCACCCTCATGTGCTTCCCGTCGTCCCAAGACATTGTTGCGGCCGCCATAGTTGTATCTGACCCATTAAGAGTACCAAATGTTATTTATTTCATCATAGAAAAAATATCGTACGTACTTTTTACATATCAGATGTAATCTATATCTTTTTCATAACAGATAGCAATCAACCAAAAATATCAGATGGAATCTATATCGGAGTAGCAATTAACCAAAAACATGGACATTTATTTTCGAGCATTTGAAAGAGAGAATACCTCTGTTTTATTTTATTTTTTGATAGATAATAGAAAGAGATAAGAGAGCTGGTGTGGTACTGATGAAGATGAATGCAAGTGCGTTTTATATACACAGAGATGCACATTAGATAGGCGATATCTCAAAACCAAGTTTGTGGTCCTAAAGATCACACGTTACTCTGTATGACGATTGTTCCACTTGTTGAAATCCATGCATTATCCACTTATAACCCTTCAAAATCGAACACTTGGCCTTAATATCCACATGTACTTCTAAAGAATCATACACTTAACCCTAACATGCCAGATGTAAGAAATATTCCACATATACATACGAATCTTACGCCGGAAAACGAGAAGACAACAACAGACAAATGATCAATGTGGATGCAGCAGTGAGAGCTAAAGACACACTTCGCCTTCAAAAACTCAATTTGCATGTAACAGTGTAATAAAGACACTGGCATCCAGATGTGCTTCTAAAGAATCGTACACTTAACCCTAACATCCAGATGTAAGAAATATTTGACATACACCTACGAATCTTATACCAGAGAAAAAGAAGACAACAACAGACAGATGATCAATGTGCATGCAACAGTGAGAGCGAACGAGACACTTGGACTTAAAATTTCAATGTGCATGTAACAGCGTGATTAAGACACTTGGCGGCCTACAGATACAATTTTCGGCCATGGATTTCATCACTCGATCGTTGCTACTTATATATGTGTATAAAACGAAGATATTCCCCTTCTACATATCTATTCCATTAACCATAATCTTCCACTGTTTTAAACGTTTATCAAGAAAGAAACTCGTGAGCTTGTACAAAGTATAGCAACAATGAAGTTTCCTCTCTTGGGGTTACTTTTGCTCGTAACTCTTGTCGGCTCTCCTACCAGGGCCGAAGAAGGACCTGTTTGCCCTAAGACTGAAACCCTTAGTCGTGCAAGTTTCCCGGAGGGCTTCATGTTTGGTACCGCAACCGCATCCTATCAGGTATATATAGAGAAGCTTCCTACAAGTTAGGATAAAATTATTTTTCTAGATTTTTTATTTAAGTTATTGAAAGTTTCCCTTGACTAAATTTAATAATAAAACAACACTCAATTTATAATGGAGGGAGTATTAACTAATAAAGATATATATATACTCTTCCTGAAACACATCTAATTACTAAAGATGTAATGTATCTATGTGGTGAAAATAGGTTGAAGGTGCAGTAAATGAAAGTTGCAGAGGACCAAGCCTGTGGGATATCTATACTAAGAAATTTCCTCGTATGTCTCTCTTTTACCATTTATTTTTACCACGGAACATATATATATATATATATCTAAAGTTCAGAACTCTTCACTAAGACCATGATTAACCCGAAGTTCTTAGAGTGAGGTTCTTAGTGAAAGTTTCTTAATTTTTAACTAAAAAAGTTAAAAACCGGTTCTTAAAGTCTTTATTTAAGAACCCGTTCTTAGTTTTTTTAGTTAAAAGTTAAAAAAACAATTTTATAACTTCATCATAAGAACCCCGGGTTAATCATACTCTTAAGTTGCTCTTAGACAGGGCCTTCTGCGCATGGCCGTCTCCATCTCTTTAATTAGGATCTTGTCGTTTCAATCTGTTGTGGTTGTGTTGTTGTTGTTTAAGCTCTCGTATAAACGAGATAATATCTGTTTGACCTTATCCTGTACTTGATACAAAAAACCTTAGTTTTGTAGTAAGATTTTATTGTTATAGATTAAACCTAGATAGTAAACAGTGTCATCTAACAAGACAAACAGAGCTACACTTGAAAAAAGTTTCCTCGACCACTATTAGAAAGTTCACTCATATATCATTTCTTAATATGAAAACTGCAGATAGAGTTAAGAATCACAATGCTGATGTAGCTGTCGATTTCTACCATCGTTTCAGGGTAATCTCCGTCTTCCTGCCTCTCTCTCCAGTTAAAATCTCTACTTTGTAAACTTATGTTTAGTAACCGTGAAATCCAACAGGAGGATATCAAGTTGATGAAAAAGCTGAACACTGATGCTTTTAGACTATCCATTGCATGGCCAAGAATATTTCCCCGTAAGTTAAAACATATGACTTTTTAATAAATAATAGGCATAACAAATTCCGAATTAGTTGTAATAACAGCTGGAAATTGATTAATATAACAGATGGGAGGATGGAGAAAGGAATAAGCAAAGAAGGAGTTCAATTTTACCACGACCTTATAGACGAGCTCCTTAAAAATGGTCACATATGTTCTCACTGTCTTCTTCATTTTAATTTATAGTATCAATGTATAGTGTAACTGAAAAACTAACTCTTCACTGTTCTTTCAGACCTAACACCACTAGTAACGATTTTCCACTGGGACATGCCCGCCGATTTGGAAGATGAGTACGGTGGCTTTTTGAGCGAACGTGTAGTGTAAGCTTTTTTACTGGTCTCTCAATCATTTTTACATTCTCTAATGTACGCAAACTGAGATTTTATGAGAATTAAGAAAGAAAAGAGAAATTAAATGAAGAACATCAAAACTAATGAGAGACTTTCTTGAAAGATAATGAGAAAGATGGAATTGAATTGCTTGATTGTTTCATGTATCAAGAGTACCTATATATACATCAAATGGGGAGCCAAAACAAAGAGGCTCTCATGCACTAAGTGAGGCTCCCTTGCACTAAGTGAGGCTCCCTTGCACTAAGGAGAGGCTCTCATACACTAACTAAATAAAGAAATGATAGTGCATGATATGTGGGCATAATACTCCACGCAACTTCATTTTACATTTACAACAATTTACATTCATAAGTTTACTTATCTTTTCTTTATGATCAACACTCCCCCTCAAGCTTGACACAGGTAGGTATCAAGCTTGGAAACCATGAAGCATTCCCTCATTAAAACCTTTAGCTTGGAAAAACCACATGGGATAAAAACCAAGCTAAGGAAAAAGAGTAGAACACTTCATGGCTAAGGATCAGTGTGATGAGAGATCCACGAGTCCCAACTTAGAATGTATGAATTCACAAACCTTAGTGCTTGCAGCCTTGGTAAAGATGTCAGCCAGCTGATCTTCACTTCTTGTGTAACAAGGGAGGATGATTTTCTGTTCCACAGCTTGCCTCACCTTGTGACAATCTACTTCAATGTGTTTAGTCCTCTCATGAAAGACTGAGTTGCTAGCGATGTGTATGGCAGCCTGATTATCACAATGCATAGTGATTGGTGTTGTAGTCTCAATCCCCAAGTCTTTAAGCAGCCCCTTGATCCATATCAGTTCACTTGTGAGTTTTCTCATAGCTCTATATTCTGCTTCAGCACTTGAGCATGACACTACTTTCTGCTTCTTGCTCTTCCAAGTCACAAGGTTGCCACCAATAAATGTGCAATATCCAGTGGTTGATCTTCTATCAACTCTATCTCCTGCCCAATCAGCATCACAATATCCCACTATTTCAGTGCTCTTGTTGCATCCCATCCAAACTCCTTGGCCTGGTGCCTCTCTTAGGTACCTTAATATCCTTTCCACCATGTTCCAATGGTGAATTTTTGGCGCCTGCATCTGCTGGCTTACTTGGTTCACAGCAAAGCAAATATCAGGTCTTGTAATTGTGAGGTAGATGAGCTTTCCCACAATTCTTCTGTACTTCTTCTCATCTCCAAAAGGCTTATTTTCAAACTCCCCCTGTCGCAGCACTTTGTAACCATCTTCCAGTGGGGTCTTTGCTTTCTTTTCTCCAAGATCACCTGCCTCACTCAACAAATCAAGTATGTACTTTCTTTGAGATATGAATAGCCCCTCTTTAGATCGGCATATCTCAATCCCTAGAAAGTACTTTAGCTCACCCAAGTCTTTAATATCAAAAGAGGATTTAAGAAAGGCTTTGGTTAAGATGATACCTTCCTTATCACTTCCGGTAATGATAATGTCATCCACATAGATCAATATGACTACAATCCCACGCTGAGATGTGTGGGTGAATAGGGTGTGATCAGCTTCAGACTTGCTGAATCCTCTTCCATTAAGAGTTGTACTCAGCTTGTGGTACCATGCTCTTGGTGATTGCTTTAACCCATAGATTGCTTTCTTTAGCCTCAGCACATTCCCTGGTTTGACAAGGTTTTCAAGCCCTGGTGGTGGTCTCATGTAGACTTCATCATCCAATTCTCCTTGAAGAAAGGCATTCTTCACGTCCATCTGCCATAAGTCCCACTCTAGGTTGACAGCCAATGAGAGAATGATCCTTATAGTGTGAAGCTTGGCTACTGGTGCAAAAGTATCCAAATAATCCTCTCCATACACCTGAGTATATCCCCTTGCTACTAGCCTTGTCTTCTTTCTTTCTGGCTTTCCATTTGCTAAGTACTTGATAGTGTGTATCATGCGGCTTGTCACTGCTCTCTTGCCTTTAGGGAGTTCAGTTTCATACCAAGTGTCATTTCTGATCATGGCATTGACCTCATCCTCGACGGATGCTCTCCATTCATCATCTACCATTGCTTCTTCATAAGACCTTGGAATGTACTCTTGATCTAAGTTGGTGATGAAAGCTTGATGCTCTGTGGGATAGTGAGCAAGAGAACATACTGCTTGTATAGGATGAGCTACTGCTTGGCTGTTGAAGTAAAATTTTTTGTTGATCCAGTTTGAGGCAGGCTTTCTCTCCCTTGTACTTCTCCTAAGTGGTTGGACTTCTTCAGTAACATGCTGCTCATGTTCATCTCCACCTGAATGTACCTCAGTGTGCGGCTCCTCCACTGTCTCTTCTTGTTGTCTCACATCCTGATCATGATCCTGACCAGTATGTGTATCATCTTGTCTCCCCCCTTCAGGATCAGGATAGGGATTGTCTCCAGCGTGATCAACCACTTCAATCACAGTCCTTGGAACCTGTGTATCCTCTTGATCAGTTCCAGTCTCTGATGGTTGAGCCATATTGATGCCAAGACTCTCCATTATACGCTTCAGATTGTTTGCCCTATCAGAAGATGATTGAGAGATGTCCTTGAGTTTATCCCAACTCTTCTCTTCATAATATCCCCTTGATTCCACAAACTTTACATCTCTCGAGACCAGTACCTTTCTCATGTCTGGGTCATAGCACTTGTAGCCTTTTTGGGTTGAAGAATAACCAAGGAACACAGCCTTAGTACTTCTAGCCTCAAGCTTATTTCTTTGCTCCATTGGCTGCAAAACATAACACAAGCAACCAAACACACGAAAGTGATCAATAGATGGTTTTCTATTGTTTAGTACCTCATATGGCGTGAGATCATCTAGCACCCTTGTTGGTGTTCTGTTGATGAGGTAGCATGCTGTCATGACCGCATCACTCCAGAACTGCTTAGGTACATTAGTCTGGAACATCATAGATCTTGCCACTTCCATGAGGTGTCTGTTCTTCCTCTCTGCTACACCATTTTGTTGTGGTGTGTATGGACAACTGGTTTGGTGTATGATCCCATTCTTGGCTAAGTAATTTTTGAACGCATTGCTTGTATACTCCCCTCCATTATCTGACCTGAATACTTTGATCTTAACATTAAATTGGTTAGTTATGTGGTTCTGGAAATTAATAAAGGCATCTAGCACTCTATCTTTAGTTTGAATCATAGTTATCCAAGTATATTTTGATTTTTGATCAATAAAAGTGACAAAATATCTATGATTCTCCCTAGATATGCATGGTGCAGTCCAAACATCAGAATGTATAAGATCAAAGCAATTTTCATAGATAGTAGATGACTTAGGAAACACAGTCTTGCAATGTTTGCCTAGGATACATGCTTCACAGCCATCATTTTTAAAGGAAATATCAGGAAGCAGCAGGTTTAGTGCACGAGAATGGGGATGACCTAGTCTAGCATGCCATAAAACACTTTTATCTAAAACAGGAATTGAACTGAAAGCTGAAGATAAATTGGAAACAGTTTTGGTGTCTTCAAGTAGGTACAAGTCATCCTTTGTAACACCTTTTCCAATCAACTTAAGAGTCTCAATATCCTGAAAAATAACCTCATTAGGACTAAAAATCACATTACAATTTAAATCAGTGGTAGCTCTTTTGACAGATAATAAATTTGATGCAAAAGATGGCATGTAAAATGCTTTTGTATCTTTTTCAAATAGCTTAAGAGTTCCTACACCTTTAATTGGTATTTTATCTCCATTTGCAATCACTACATTACCTAATACGGGTTCTACATTACTAATCAACTTAGCATCACTAATCATGTGGTGAGAGGCTCCTGAGTCTATGACTAAAGGTTTAATACCACTAGATGAATGAGATGCATGTAGAGAAGTAACCATAACTCTAGGCGGTTTATATGATGCACTAAGGGAAATACCAAGTGTGTTACCAGACTCTTTTAGAGCTTTGATGAGAGCCTCAAGGTCTGACTTCTTGATAGATTCATCTCGTGTAGTTCTCACAGCTGAGCAGCCACTGAAAGACAGTGTCTTTCCTTCACTAGCACCATTAGTGCACTTAGGAGTAGATGGCTCTCCTACTTCACCAGAGAAGTTTGCCCTTGCATCTGCATATGGAGTCCGAAATTTCTGAGGTTTGAGGTGTGGATGGAGGATCCAACATTTGTCTTTGCCATGACCCTTCTTCTTACAGTGATCACACACCCAAATCTTCTTATCTTCTGGTTTGTAGTACCCTTTGTTAGCTACGCCTTCTGGTTTGGTCTTTGCCCCTTCAGCTTGATTTACCATGATGAGCTCTCCCTTTCTCCCAAAGAGTCCAACTGATCCTTGCTCCTTTTGGATCTGAGAGCACACTTCATCTAGAGATGGGAGCTCATGTCCTCTTAGGATGTGTTTGATCAAGTCATTATACGCAGGGTTTAGAGTGAAGAGAAGCGCAAAGACTTTATCTTGCTCTCTTCTCTGGTTCAGTACTTCAGGATCCAGAGTACTTGGCCTCAACATCTCTAGTTCAGCCCACAAAGACCTAAACTTTCCAAAGTGTTTATCAAACTCAGTATCCTCTTGACACAAGTTGTTGATAGCCCTCTTGACTTCAAACACTCTACTGATGTTGGAGACATTTCCAAACACCTTTTGAAGTGTATCCCACAGATCTTTAGAAGTTTCACAGTAGGAGTAAGCTTCCAAGATTGCGGGTTCAAGACTGTTGTGGATGATAGATAACACCATGAGATCTTCTTGAACTCTTTTCTTATCACCAGCTTCAGCCACCACTATCTCCTTACCATCCTCTCCTAGGATAGTCTTCTTCTTAAGGCCTCTGCCTTCTTCAACAATTTCCCAGAGACCTCTGCCTCCAAGAGCTGTCTTAGTTAGCCTTGCCCAAAGTAAGTAGTTAGCTCCCTTGAGAGTAACTGGAATCACAACCATCTTTGAATTTCCTCCAGAATCCATTAAGAACAGCTTCGCAATGAGAAGAACAAAGTAATTTTTTTTTTTTTTAAGAAAAAAAATAAATAGAAACAAAGTGAAAGATTGCGGAAGACTTAGGTTTCAAGAGCTTGTGGCTCTGATACCATGAGATTTTATGAGAATTAAGAAAGAAAAGAGAAATTAAATGAAGAACATGAAAACTAATGAGAGACTTTCTTGAAAGATAATGAGAAAGATGGAATTGAATTGCTTGATTGTTTCATGTATCAAGAGTACCTATATATACATCAAATGGGGAGCCAAAACAAAGAGGCTCTCATGCACTAAGTGAGGCTCCCTTGCACTAAGTGAGGCTCCCTTGCACTAAGGAGAGGCTCTCATACACTAACTAAATAAAGAAATGATAGTGCATGATATGTGGGCATAATACTCCACGCAACTTCATTTTACATTTACAACAATTTACATTCATAAGTTTACTTATCTTTTCTTTATGATCAACACAAACAACATCAATACCGTATACTCTTTCCTTAAATTGCGAATATATATATAGGCCGGATTTTGTGGAGTACGCAAATTTCACGTTCCACGAATATGGGGACAAAGTGAAAAACTGGATTACGTTCAACGAGCCATGGGTCTTTAGCCGTTCAGGCTACGACGTTGGGAAGAAAGCACCGGGACGTTGTTCTCCGTACATCAAAGACTTTGGGCATCTTTGCCAAGATGGACGGTCAGGATTCGAGGCTTATGTCGTTAGTCACAATCTTCTCGTCAGTCACGCTGAAGCAGTTGACGCTTTCAGAAAGTGCGAGAAGGTGAAAAAACGAAACAAAAGACGAGTGAACTGATTTTTTATTCTTTAATTTCTCATTTATTTTGGTTTTTCGATTCTTAAAAGTGCAAAGGTGGTAAAATCGGGATTGCTCATAGCCCGGCTTGGTTTGAACCAGAAGATGTGGAGGGAGGTCAACGTACCGTAGACCGTGTGCTTGACTTCATCATGGGCTGGTAAACATACGAAATCATCAGTTCCTGATCTTTTGTTATTCTGTATGTATATATACACATTCAAATGTACGAATCATGATACTCTTCAGGCATTTGGATCCTACGACGTACGGAGATTATCCTCAAAGTATGAAAGATGCGGTCGGAGCTAGATTGCCCAAATTTACAAAAGCCCAAAAGGCAAAACTGAAAGGGTCAGCTGACTTCGTGGGAATAAACTATTACAGTTCCTTCTATGCAAAGGCAAGCGAAAAGCCTGATTATCGGCAACCATCTTGGGCTACAGATTCTCTAGTCGAGTTTGAACGTAAGATTCATTCATGTTCACGTATTAAAAGTAGATTGCTATTTACGTATGAGTGAAAATCTATGCAGGTAAGAATATTACATATTGTTCATTCAATAACTAATTTTATTTGCTCTTTTTACATGTTCAGCCAAGACTGTTGATGGATCCGTTAAGATTGGTAGCCAGGTTGACACTTGCTTCTTAACCTTATGTAGTTCTAAATTACATTTTAATTACTTTATCCTTTCTTCTATATTTTGTAGCCCAGCACTGCTAAGATGGCTGTATACGCGGCGGGTTTGAGGAAGCTTGTAAAATACATAAAGGACAGATATGGCAACCCTGAGATCATAATTACCGAGAATGGTTTTTCTCAATATTTGAAATGTTTTTTATTATAGTATGAATTTAATATTTTTATTATGTTTATTGAATTTTCCTATTTCTTATAGGTTATGGAGAGGACCTTGGCGAGAAAGATACAGATCATAGCGTTGCTCTCAATGATCACAACAGGAAATACTATCACCAGAGGCATCTTTTGGCCCTACATCAGGCTATATGGTGAGATCAATTAAATAATTTGTGGTAGGCAATGATGCTTAATTATACATGTTGTTTTCCCATTTACATATTTGATCCTTGCTGTATCTTGTAGTGAAGACAAGGTGAATGTTACATCTTATTTCGTGTGGTCATTAATGGACAACTTCGAGTGGCAAGACGGGTACACAGCTAGGTTTGGTCTCTATTACATCGACTTCCAGAACAACTTGACTCGTATGGAGAAAGAATCTGCAAAATGGTTCTCTGAATTCCTCAAACCGGGCCTAAAACAGAAATCATCCAAGTCGACGTTCAGCGAGGAGCTCTAGATTCAACTTCTCTACATGATCTCTCAAAGCTTTAGTCACATGGGAAAGTAAAAGAAGAATGAGTTTGTGTTGGAGTTCTTCTCATGTTGTTTAGTTTCTGGTGCAATGTAATTAGAAGTCTCTTCAATAAAGAAACATGGGTTACTATACCCAAATATGTGTATACCTCCGAAATCCAAAACTTCTTTATGCTTGCAAGAATATGTTGCTAGAGTACTAGTCGTGTCATTATCAGTATTTCCATGTTCGTACCTACTGCATTCAAGTTGATTAAACTCTGATACTAAATTTGCCATGCATCCACTTGGAAATAAAGCTTAAAACTGATAATTCTGATAACCACCAAAGAAAGAAGAGAAATCTACGTACTCGCGTGTCACTATATAATTTTTACTACTGGTGCAATTTATGGACTAGTATCAAACGTGAGCGAGTATGAATTATGGAAACGCCAATTTTGAATCTTTATTGTGGGCAAACAAGGTGGATCCAACTTACAAATTCAACAATTTGAATCTCATTGCAGCCACAAAATATTGAGTTTTGAGGATGATTACAACATGAGTGTAAACTATCGAATCTGTGAGTTAGAAAAATCTACAACTTTTACAAATATGACATGTCTCTTGTGAAGATGTATATTTTGTATCAGTAGTACATGTGTGTGTCATGAAGATGAACTTGGTTGGACTTCGTCTTTTGTGATAATGTGTAAATGATATAACTTCAAAAGAAAAATACAAAGGAGTTATTCTTTAAGAAAAAAAGAAACAACAAGTTGTTTAAGTTGTCTTTGTAAGAACTTCTGGAGCAAGTTTTGGTAATCATATACAACGAAGACGTGCATATACGAAGAAAAGTGTCTGCAAAATAAGAAAACCGAGAAATATTTGTTTAGTGCTTGTATGATCAAGCTTTTGGAGTTGGTGTTGTGCTTTGGGTATTGAAATACTTGCTGACAGACTTCCGAGTATGAAGATTGAAGTCTAGGCTCTAAGGGGAGTTAACTTAGGATAGGGATTATCCTAAAGAGTTCTTGTAATAGAAAAATACGGTATTTCAGGAGGGTTGAGTGCCTGATTTATGCGTTAGCGAATTTGTTATATTTGCTTTCTTGTTCTAGTGAATTCGAAAAGAGAAAAACTTGTATCTTGTTTATTTTTGTATAATTGTATTTTAATCTGACTTCACTGCACTTACAATTGGTATAAGAGGGGGTCACCTAAGTTACCGGTGAGATCAAGAAGAGTGAGGACATAAACTGATTCAAAAATGACATAGTTTTTTATGGAGGCATATCATGAGAGAACGTCTATGACAAGACCACCCGTCTTGATTCATCCAATTATGGATATAGGAAGGTACTTATGTAAGCCTTTATCAGTGGTCTTGATGAAGCTTGTTGGAGTTATATTGAGGCTGGTTGAAGTCATCCACTGATGCTTGATGATGAGAAGGTTTAAGTTCTTAAGCTGAGAAATCAGTAGATTGCTGCAGAGAAGAAGGCTTCAAGTTGCAACTCTAAGGCCAAGACTTCAATCTACAATGCTATTGATGCAAGCTACTTCAAGTTGATTTCTCAATGTGCTTCAACTTAGAAGGCATGAAAGACATTGGATAATATGTTTGAAGGTACTACAAGTTTCAAGCAAACTAAGCTGGATATGTTAAAAAGTATATATGATTATGCAGAGGTGTATCATAAGAAGTTGTCAAGTTGATAAAGCAAAAAAATATTCAGCTTTCGTCATCAAATGTGAATCATCTGATTTGAAAAGATACTTGTTCTTGATTTATTTATATTTTGATAAATGGACATGTGTTTTGTGTTTACTCATAAGGTTGTTGTATTTGATTCCGGACCATGTTTTGTACAAGAATTTTTGGAGGATTTTCTCTTGGAATACTAATGATTAGTAGGACCAACATATCGGATTTATACAAAGATATAAAGAGTAGTTAACGTTATGTTAAGCTTTCCAGAAATTGGTTGCTTCACAGGAACGTACTTTGTCTAAAACGTCATGGAAGCAAATAAATACCATAACCGTGCAACTAAAAAGTCAACAAGCATGATCGACCATTTTTATCTCCCCAGCTTGCAAACCTCATCGAATCCTGACTTTTCTTTTGATTATTATTTATTATATAGTTTTAAAAATTAGAAATATTATTATTATTTATTTACTGAGAAAATTATAGATATCAGGGGGTGTTATCCAATAATATATTTTAATAAAAATTACATTTAAACAAAATCTACCGTTATTTGAAATCAGTTGTCAATGTTTCGTAATCAATTAAGTTTAGAGTTTCATGTTTGTTGGGAGTCAGCTTGATAGATTGATTTTATGATATTAAATAAATTAAGGATTATATTTTATCTACCAAATCTTTCAATTTATATATTTGATTTCAGATGTTTGTCGTTATAGATGAACCCCTTTTTTTCAAATTGTTTGGAAAAAAATGGAACCGGCTCCTAGGGTTTTGGCAAAAAAAAGGAGATTTTTGTCTCCAAACGATCCACCGTCACCTGCTATAGAAGATAGATCTCTAGGCTCTGACGAGGAACAAAGGAGACTACTACACTCTTTGTTTACCTCTCTCATCAGGGGATCTCTTTTGCTTATGTTTCTAGCGACTGCTACGTTTGGTTTTTTTCTATAGCTTCCGGCTCACGTAAAGCTATTCCTTTGGTTTTTGGTTCATCTCTAGCATATGCTAAGTATTTCTTTTTTATTTCGATATCAATATTAGTTCAGATCTAGTGTCTACTTACACAGATCTTCTCGCTCTCAGTGTTGTCTATACACGTGTTGACAGGATGAGTAAGATAAACAGTATGGTGCTGCGTGGAGAGAGTCCTGATCAAGGGAACCAAGGTCTAGATCTGGAGAAGGACATCATCAGGATCCCTGAGTGTGACATGACGACGATGGCAGAAAGATTTAAGCTGACTCTTATTGGGCATGTCCTCCATCTGGGGGGGGGGGAGAAGCATTGAAGCCCTAATCTCGCAATTGCCTAGACCTCGCATCTGGAACGTAGAAGGACGAGTGAGAGGAAGAAACTTAGGGAATGGACGATTCCAATTTGACTTTGATAATGAGCGAGACCTCCAAGCGGTACTGAACAAGAGGCCTTGCCACTTCAACCATTGGAGTTTTGCTCTGGAGAGATGGGAGCCCTTCACTAGGGAAGACTTCCCAAACACAATCCCCTTTTGGGTGCAAGTTACGGGCGTTCCGGTACATTTCTGGAACGATGACACTTTCACAGAGATAGCAAAGGCGCTGGGAACAAAGATGGCAATAGATGCAACAAGTGCCCGTATTCAAATTTCTGTAAACATTGACAAGCCTCTCCAATTTGAAGGAACAGTGGGTTTCCCGAATGGAGATACTGGAAAGGTCACCTTCCTATACGTGGGCCTCCACAGATACTGCTTCACTTGTAAGATGATTTCTCATGATGAGAATAGCTGCCCGGAGCTAACAGAAACCCAAAGGGAACAAAAACGTCTACAGAGACTGGCTTTAAACAGCCCTGGTGCACAACGTCAGTTACCAGCTCATGACCCTGGTCAAGAACGTAAGCAAGGCAACAAAAGGCCTCACTCTCCTTCGCTAGATTTACACAGGCAGTCACCGCCCCCGCAAGGTCCAAACTGATGTTGCTTATGGGAGAAACAAGCGGTATGGTAATAACAAGGAGTCTCGAGGCTTTAAATCCAACCAGACAAACAGGTCACACAACCATGAACACTCATATCAGAGGAATAAATATAATTCAGGATCGTCTAGACATGGGGTTTGGAGTCGTTTGGACAAAGAGTACCCCATTCCTCGAGTTATAAGACGTGATGAAAGTGCTGGGATCCGCTCAAACACACAGCATATGAGCAGGGAGCAAAGGCAAGATTATATACCTCATGCTGATATAACTAGAGGTAAAGGGGAGAACATCTCCAGAGAGTTTAATGGGTCACGACAGCAAGAGTGGAGACCAAGAGTATCTCAGTCTTACACTAGCGACCGGACCAGAGACTCACATAATGATCGGGTCTTTGTGCCTAGGGAAATGAACCGTAGTACCCCGATGTCAACAGGAGTTGATCAGGATGACACAGATTCCCAAAGAACTATCTCTGAACACCCGAGAATTTTCACCAATAATGGAACACAAGGGAGTGGACATCTGGTGGTGCATAGGAATGAGACAGAAGAGGAAAAATAGAGGAGGTTAAAAGGTAAAGCGATCATGGCTCCACTTGATGCAACTCCAATGTCTAAGGCAAAAGATGCGACAAGCTCAGCCATCCTAATTGGTAGAAACACTATCATCATTGGAGACCAGCCATCGTTCAGACCAACCTCCCAAAGAGCTCTGATTGGACAGACAGCGGAGAGTGCACAAGGAAGGCAAAATGCATCTAGTGAGAGGGCCACCATCATTGATACCGCGACAAGAGAGGAGGGGATTCTGGATGACGACATGCTAACCGAAGAGCAAGCTAAACAAGTGAATATGACTGCGGAAGATGAAGCAGAGGTGGATAGGCTTGTCTCTGAGTTTGGGGACGTGATAATGGACGAAAATATGATGGAAAATGATGACCTCTTGGTAGATGAACCGGGCTTTGATGCGGAGAAGATTGATGCTATTTCCCAGCTGTCCCCAATGCAGGTCCAAAACGAGCCTGATGAGGCAATGGGACCAAAGAATCCGAGCTCCCATAGGCATGAGAAGGCTCAGAGAGCCGAGCATGAAAACAAGAAACATGTTGCATCGGCACAACCCATGCTGGAGGTTCCCCTTGACATGATTGCTACAGATAAAGGGGTAGCAAAGAAGAAACCCGCTAGCAGTGCTGACGTTAAAGGTGCTCGTGCGTCCAAGAAACTTGCAGCTCAAAGAGGAAGAGCATCCCCTAAGAAAGCCAGAGGATCGGGTATACCCAAAAAATCTGCCTCTCACAAAGTCCCTCGAATTGAGGTGTTTCCTTCTGCTAATAGCAAGAAATCTCTTTCTCTTACAGGTTCGGTGGTGTCCCATAAACCACCCAGTAAGAAGATATGAACATTATCTCATGGAACTGTCAAGGGGCGGGAGCCTACTTGACGAAGCAACACTTGCGAGAGTTGCACCGTTATTTTGCACCTTCTTTTCTTTTTTTATCAGAAACAAAAAACTCTTTTTCTTTTATGCAAGATTTACAGCTTTCTTATGGTTATAATAAATTGTTCACCGTGGAACCGGAAGGTCGAAGCGGTGGACTGGCTCTTTTTTATTTGGATTCTTTCGATGTCAAGATTCTTTACTCTGATAGGCGTATGATTGATATAGAAGCAACAATTGAAGGACGCAAGACTTTCTTGACATTTGTTTATGGTGATCTGGTCATTGAGTGCCGTGAATATGTTTGGGAACGCCTTACCCGGACGAGCTTGGGAAGAACAGGAGTCTGGTTCATGATAGGAGACTTCAATGAAATTAAGAACAATGGAGAAAAAAGGGAGGGCGGAAAAGGAAGGAAGCGTCTTTTATCCCTTTTAGAACGATGTTGGCTAACTGTGGCATGATTGACTTTCCATTCAAAGGTAACCCAATGTCGTGGGTTGGATTCAGAAGTTCGGGCAAGGTACAATGTCGACTTGACCGTGCGGTAGGTAATGAAGAATGGCACCATCTTTTCTCCCACACTAATGTGGAGTATCTTAAGCTATGGGGCTCAGACCATCGGCCAGTCCTGGCAAGGATTCAATCACGGGAAATACGGATCCAACGTAACTTTAAGTTCGATTAGCGGTTGATATCTTGCATATTCACATTGTTTTATCCATTTATTCATGTGCATTTTCATCATATAGATTAGGATTTAGCCATGTCTAGGTTGCATTTTGCATACATATGTCTCTATTTGGTATTCGAGTACCACATGGAGTTCCTGGAGACATTTGGGTACATTTGGAGCTCAAGGGAGGTGATTAGAGTGATCTTTGGACGAGCACTGCCTGGAGCGACTTCCCGGAGCGACTACATGAAGTCGCTGTGACACACATCCCAGAGAAATCTGGACAGAGCGACGTACAGAGGTCGCTCGCGTTTCT
The DNA here is from genome assembly GCF_020379485.1 of Brassica napus. Taxonomy (NCBI): domain Eukaryota; kingdom Viridiplantae; phylum Streptophyta; class Magnoliopsida; order Brassicales; family Brassicaceae; genus Brassica; species Brassica napus. The sequence goes on from NC_063444.1 coordinate 38,898,031, forward strand.
ATCGCGAGACACCCCTCCCAGAGCGACCTGGACAGAGCGACATGAAGAGGTCGCTCGCGTTTCTATCGCGAGACACCCCTCCCAGAGCGACTTGCCAGAGAGACGCTCCAAGGTCGCTCGCATTTCCATGGTGAGACAACACCCAACGAAGCCCGGAGCGACCTCTCAGAGCGACCCACTGAGGTCGCTCCCGAAGGCCGGAGCGACTTGTCGGAGCGACATGCCGAGGTCGCTCCGCGTCTATTTGCCTATCGAACTCATGTTTTTCTAAGGGCCTTTTGGTCATTTCATTATGCACGTTTTTTACTTTCTAAACCTATGTTTAAGTATCTTTTGTAAGCCAGAGTGGCTGAATCTCTTTTCTGAAGAACAACTAGTAAAACTTCTTTTGATTTAGATTTCATTGCTTTCATCTTGTGTTCTTGTTGATTTCTTATCTATTTCTCTACATGATTAATCTGAAATCCACCATGGGTTTAAGAGGAATCATGGAGATTAGTGAGTAATTACCTTTTGAATTCATGGGTTATGGAGATCAAGGGTGATTAGGTTAGTTCTAGGATGTTTTAGTGTAGATCATTCTTGTTCCTTGCTAGTAGAGTATTCATAATGCATCTTCTGAGTTGGCCACTCAAAAGTTGATCAATAGGCATTTCCCACCCAAAAAGTGTTTGATGAAATGCCTGAGACAACTCTCCTAGGCTTTTAGTATACTTTGCCAAAGACATTTGTTGTTAAAGATTCTAAGATAGCTAATAGACTTGTTAGTAATGATTGCTTTCACATTATTCAACCAAAGACATTTTCTGTTTGAGATATGTTAGCAAATGAGCATTCATCTAGACATAGAGCTTGCTTAGAATTGTGTCTAGGCTTAAGGTTGATAGTTTGATTGATCGTTTGCCATCCTTAGTTTGAAACTTGATCACCCAAGGTCTAATCCCAATACCCATGAGTTCTCTTTTCCTTTAGTCAAGAAAGTATCATTCTTTAATTGTTTTCTAGTATTAGTAGTAGTTTAAAACCCATCTAAATCATTGGTTGCGCTTAGATTAGGTGAGTGCTTGCATTCTCGGTGTTTTGATATCCCTCAGAACTGGTTCGACATTCACTATACTACAACATTTGTTTAAGGAGCCTTAAAAACTCCTAATATCAGCGGTGGCTGAGCAAAGACGGCCTAGAGGAAGCCATAAAAGAGGGATGGGGAATCTCCTCTAGAAGAGATGCAAGCGAGCTGCATTTTAAAATAAGTAATGTAAGATGAGCTTTTTCAAAATGGAAAAACGCAAATCCGACCAACTCGGCAAAGATGATTGAAGATATAAGGGCTTTGCTTGAAGATGGGTTCACTAGCGAGGAAGTCCTGAACCTAAAATGGAACTTATGCTCAGCTTTTCGAGAAGAAGAGCTCTATTGGAAACAAAAGAGCAGAGTCCTATGGCTTAAGGAAGGAGACCGTAACACGAAGTTTTTCCATGCAGCCACCAAGCAACGGAGAGGCAGGAATCATATAATCAAATTACGAAACTCAGCCGGTGGACGGGTAGAGGACGACGAAGGCATAGAGCAAATGGCAACTACATACTTCCAGAACCTGTTTACTACATCTTCTTCGGGAGATCCCGAGGACGGACTCCGGTATATTACTGCGCAGGTCTCCCCAGATATGAACACGTCGCTCATACGACCGGTACTGGACTCGGAAATCATGAAAGCCATAGAAGATATCAACCCAGAAAAAGCGCCGGGGCCGGACGGGATGACTGGTACTTTTTATCAAGCGTTTGGGGACATAGTCGCAGAAGATGTGATTCATACAGTCAAGGGGTTCTTCAACTCGGACTCCTTTGATAGCCGACTAAATCAGACCAACATCTGCTTGATTCCAAAGACAGATTGCCCCAAGGAGATGACAGAATTTAGACCGATAAGCTTATGTAATGTAAGTTATAAAATCATCTCCAAGATTATGTGTAGACGGCTAAAAAAATTCCTCCTGAAGCTCATCTCGGAGACACAATCAGCATTTGTGGCTAGACGTCTGATCTCAGACAATATCTTAGTAGCCCGCCCAGGAGATTTTTCATGCTATGAGAACAAACCCAATCTGCAAGTCAAAGTTCGTAGCTATCAAAACCGACATGAGCAAGGCCTATGATCGAGTGGAATGGAACTTTCTGGAAGCTCTAATGCTTAAGATGGGCTTCGCAGAGAAATGGGTAGCATGGATTAAATGGTGTATCTCTTCTGTCTCCTATCAGGTCCTCTTAAATGGTGAAGCAAAGGGCAACATTAAACCCTCGAGAGGACTCCGGCAGGGAGATCCTTTGTCGCCTTTTCTTTTTATTATCCTGACAGAAGCTCTTATCTCCCAGATAAAAGGTGCAGAAGCTGAAGGGAGATTAATGGGGCTGAAGATTGCTCAAGAAAGTCCCGCCGTCTCGCACCTCCTCTTCGTAGATGATAGTATATTTTTCTGCAAAGCAGATGTCCAGTAATGTGCTGAGTTGATGAAGATCATTCATAACTATGGTGTGGCTTCAGGACAACAACTGAACACATCCAAATCGTCCATATTGTCTGGTAATAAAGTCCCTGCCGAGGCGAAACAAGCCATCAAAACAGCCGTCGGAATTCAGCGAGAAGGTGGAATGGGTACTTACCTAGGCCTCCCGGAGAAGATTTGTGGATCCAAACGACATGTATTTGCGTTCATTAGAGACAGATTAAACAATCGGATCAACTCTTGGAAAGCGAAGTTTCTGACTAAGGGAGGAAAAGAGATCCTCATAAAGTCTATAGCGCAAGTGCTGCCCACCTATGTCATGTCGTGTTTCTTACTTCCCCAAGACATTTTGAATAAGCTAAAGAGTGCGATAGCAAAGTTCTGGTGGAGCACAAAAGAAATAACAAAGGTTTACACTGGATGGCTTGGGATAAGATATGTAAACCTGTTGAGAAAGGGGGTTTGGGCTTCAAAGATTTGAAGAATTTTAATCTCGCACTACTTGCGAAGCAACTATGGTGCCTACTACATCATCCAACTTCTCTCCTGGCCCGTGTGATGAAAGGCAGGTACTATAGGCATACCAACCCATTGGAGATAAGCAGTTCGAATAGCCCGTCGTATGGTTGGAAAAGCATGCTGGTGGCTAAGGACCTACTTAAGAAGGGGCTGAGACATACGATTGGATCAGGTTACAACACACGGGTGTGGTTTGATCAATGGATCCCGACACAAACACCTAGATTGGTCAAAGATAATGGAACATGGAGAGATCCTAAGCTGTACGTGAATCATCTAATCGATCACAGTACCGGCGAATGGAGGATGGATCTGATACAGAACATATGTGATCCCGGTGAGATTTCTCTTATACAGAGCATTCGACCTAGCCGGAGTATTAAGGCTGATGGTTTCTGCTGGACCCATACAAAGTCCGGTCTATACACAGTCAAGTCTGGGTATGAACTAGCGACTCTGGAAAAGAGCGAAAGTGATGATTAACAAGTGCAAGAACCAAGTATCAATCCCTTACTATCTAAGGTGTGGAAACTGAAAGCTCCCAGGAAGATTAAACACTTTCTCTGGCAATGCTTAACAGGGTGCGTTGCGGTATGCAGCCGACTGGCTGAACGACACTGCAGAAACGAACGGGCGTGCCCTAGGTGCGGAGGAGATGAGGAAACTATAAACCATCTTCTCTTAGAATGCCCTCCGGCGGTGCAGACATGGGCGCTGTCCGATATCCCATCAATTCCGGGACAATTCCCGAGTAAGTCACTCCTGGAGAACTTTGATTTCCTTTTGTTTCGAGCCACTGCAAAGGGCGTCTCAACGCAAAGGCTTATCAAGTTCCCGTGGATTGCATGGTATTTATGGAAATCAAGGAATGATAAGCTGTTCAATGGAGTGGAGATCTCTCCTTTGGATTCTCTACTAAAGGCCAGCCAAGAAAGTGACGAGTGGTGCGTTGCGCAAGAGGTTGTATCGGCAGGAAAGGCTCGAGAGAGCACAGCAACGGTAAATCGTGAGGAGATGATGGAGTCGCACAAACCGAGATGTCAAGTGGATCCATCTTCGGCGACCAACCAAGCTACTTTCGGCGGGGGTTTTGTTCTAGATCAAGAAGACGGGAACTCAATCTTGGGTTCCTTTGGGAGAAATCAAGTCCTCTCTCCCATTCACGCGGAGTTCCAATCCCTGTTATGGGCAATGGGTAATTCTCTCCGATTGGGGCAAGAATCTATGCATTTCGAATCGGACTGCCTGCAAATGGTTAAGCTGATCGAAGAAGAAGAATATTGGCCATCTTTGGCTTCAGAATTAGATGAATTCTTTCATCTCCGTTCTTTGTTTACTTTATTTTTCCTTTCCTTTATTCATCGCGAGTTCAATTCTCGTGCGTATTTCCATTCTAAGGATGCTCGTATGAAAAACTCTGAATTTTTCCATGTAAACATTTTTGTTCATCCGGGCTTAGCTCAGGTTAACCCTCCCGGACCAGTTTAATGAAAGATGGTGCTTTTGTTGTTAAAAAAAAAAAATATGAACCCTTTCCATAACAAACTACCAATCCTAGTCGGTGGCATCTCCGATTGTTTCATTACTTTGATGGCAATTTAACCTCAACACAATTAATACATTGTGCTAACCGTTATATGATGGGCCTTAATCAGTTAATCCCTTGCGTTAGCGGAGTTGAAATAGGCCTTCATTACGAGACTTTTTAAAATGTACAACTTGTTGTAGTTTAATTAAACCGTTTGTCAGTTTTTCATTTTTTTTTTCTGTTTTTCATTTTTCTTATTGAATAAATGTTACATGGCGGATTTGAACTGATACAATCACAGACATTAACACAAACCACTAAGTTACATGTCATATTCTTTATCATTTATATAGTTTGTATAGGGCTAGACAAAATATCCAAATCCAAAGAATCGAACGGAATCCGACCAAAAAAATTGTATCAATCCCGAACCAAAACTGATTAAACATTCAAATGTATCTAAAATTTTAAGATTTGGAGAACCGGAACCGAACCCAACTTGAACCGAAATATTTTTGAAACCCGTAGATATCCTAACAATAACTATATATTTAAATATATTAATTATTTCTGATTTAATATTTTCAAAATATTCAAAATGCATGAAAATATTAAAAATTACCAAATATAGTAACAAGTAAATATCTAAAAATAGCCAAAAATTCTCAAAATACTGGAAATATCCAAAATACATACTTTTCTCCATCCATATATCCAAATTGAACCAATTTTCATATTAATTTTAATTATCTAGTCCTACATTATTTAAAATTTTATGCTATATATTATTATTTTTAGGATTTAAAGATATTTATTTAATTTTTGGTTTCTCTTATATTTAAAGGGGTACTCGAACTCGAACTGAACCCGTAAGAATTCTAATGGAACTAGAACCGAAACTTGTAAATATTCTAATAAAACTAAAATTTCTAACCCCGAAAACCCGAAATCTGAATAGAACTGTACCAAATTCAAATGGGTGTCCGAACACCCATCCATATGTTTGTTTATCTCAGTCTTGCGAATTATAGATCGAACACATTATGGACAAGTTATAACACAGGCAGAGCACATAATTAGGTTAATATTTCATAACTCGCGATGATTTCTTTCTTGAGACCTCTGGATGTTAACAAATAAGCACGTCCCAGTTTGAAGTTAGCCAAACCGGACTTGTTAATGGGTTGTGGGTTTACCGGTCCAACTGATCGAATCAGGCCAGGTTTCAACCCATTATAACCGAGACAAAACAGCACATCTATCAAAGGAACAACTTCTATCAAAAGTAACAACATAAGGCGATTTTAGATGAAATAAGACAAAGACAAAAACATAAGACAAGTTGTTCAAAAAAAAAAGAAGACAAAAACATAAGACAAAAAAGAAGAATAAAAAGAGAGGGAGGTAGAGAGATGCATGTGGTGAGCATTGTAGAGTGTATGAGTCTGGTTGGAACTATATTTTCAAGACGCACGCCTTCAAACATTTTTAACTCTTTAGTAATTTCCAAACATTGAAAAAAGGGAGAATTAGCAAAAGGGACACTTTTGTCTCATTAGGACTTTTGATCTTTTGGTCATTTTTGGACATGTTTTACCCTTTTGTAGTGTAACAAAATTTATTTCAAGTTTTAAAAGTTTCAAAAAATATGAAAACTATTGGAAACATAAGTATGATTATTTATATGTTTTACTTTAAAAAAAAAATATAATGAAATCATATTTTATTTTATGTCCTACCTGATGGTAGAACACATATTCTGATCATCTGCTTAGTTTAGAAATCGGATACTAAGTATGATACATTGATCTATCTTTGGTATATAACACAAACAAAACTTTCTTATATATTCTACCTTTGTTATATTTCGTTCAATTGTATTATGGCAAGATATCAATAGTCTACCTAAAGCTCCATTACACATTCTAGAACTAACTCTATGTTTTACCTTATCTTGTTTATATGTCATAACCTCTTCTACCTATTACCTGATGCTATGCGTGGAGAAGAATAGATTTCCCACCCACTATGTAAGATTCTACTCTACATATGATACATATTACAGCCAAATCACAAAAAAATATGAAAATTTCCATAAGCGGTTAAGTATCTTTCCTAAATCTACATGGAATCTACCCTTCTTAAGTCTACATGAAATCTACCATAAATCTCGCGCAAGATTAATTCCGTGTGTTCCTGTTCTTAATCCAGTGAAAACACACAAGATGTGTCTTTGTTTTGCTGTTCTCTGTATATTAGGATTTGATTGGTTTTCTTCTTCTTTAGCAACGAGATTCACCTTCATTGATGGCCATACTTTTTCAGTTTTACGAGTTCATTGCACAATGTGAAAGAATTAAAACAGAAAATAAGCAGATCATCTACAAACAGAAAAATAAAGACTCAGGTTTTACAGAATCTCAGAGTTATGAATCATAGGATCAAACTACGGATTTACTACAGACAAAAAAAAGAGAGTACATAGGTACTGAAAGATTTTGAGTTCTGCAGGTGATGAGATAATCACATGATTCAAGATCTAAACTCTTGAAATAAGAAACTGGTAATGGTATGAATATATATAGGGATTGCTCTGTTGTTGAACTTTCCCATAATGGCTTCTTTTTTAGTATGATTACTGATCCTGAACTTCAAAAATTTGACAGCTGCCTTTGCATATATTTGAGCAGCTTCAGCTTCTGCTTCTGCTCTATCCACCTCTTTTGCTGCTTCTTCAGCCTCTGTGATTCCAAATTCTGCCTCTGCTACTGCTCTTGCAGCGGTTTCTGCAGCTTCTTGTCCTGTCATGCGTTTTATCATAAATAACTCTCCCTCTGATCTTGACCTGGTGAGAAATTGGCACCCTTTTCGTTGGGTTTTGGTTAGTCATTTTTGTTGTTCCTTTTAAACAGAGTTGAGGAGACTTCTGCCTTGCTCCTGCGCTAGTAAAATTAGTAGAAAACCTGTACTTGTGTTTTATCTGAAAATGAGAATAAGAGCGAGTAAGTGTTTGTGTTCATGAATCTTGAATCCAAATCTGTTTTGAGTGTTTATCTTGACTAATGGCCCATTTGATGATAGATGCTTTAATCTTACGACTTACAGCCACATGTGTTTTCATATTCCGTGGAGTCTTGAAGTTCTCCTAAAATTTTACAAGCTAATACTAGTATGCAGTCTGCAAATCCTAAGAGAAACATAGAATCTCAAAGCTTACCACTATATACCTAAAGATTGAAGTTCTGTCAGAACCGCGTGGCTCTTTCAAGTTGGTAATAGCCTCCAAGATGATCTTGTCCAAACTACAAGAACAAGCAATATAGCTCAACATCTAATATTTATCAACTTAAGTCCTGTTCGTTTCATAGTCGCCGCGTCCGGCGGCTGCGTAAAAAAAAAGCTCTGTGATGGAGACAACAATAACAAAGCCGTAGACGCAGAAAACCCAAATCAGTCGCTAATACATTGCCATAGACACAGAAACTTAGACGCTGATGACGCTGATTTCTTCCGCGTTCGTTATATTAGCTGGTAGTTGTCGCCGCGACTGGAAATCAGTGATTAGTGCTTCTCCGGTGCCGTATGTTTCTGTCATTAAAGGCTTAATTTTTTGACGCAACCGCTGGAGTAAACGAACATGGCTTTAGAACAAAGATTAAAAATCTTTAATATTAAGAGCTTTGAGTACTTCTGCGTCTATCTCCGCGGATTTAACGTCTAGGTTGAAACATCACTTTCATCATCTCCACAGCAAGACCTGGCCTGTATGCTGTCTCTATGCGAAGCAGGCTAGACAAAACATGAAACGAGGGATGGATATGTAAATTGTTTCTCTCAATATATACCTTCTCTTTGGTCCGTCTTCTTTCACATGTATGTGAGTCGGATATCGACATCAATCTGTCACCATATGAATCAAAAACCATATAAAATATATCGGTAAAGATAAGCCTTTAACAATGAACTTTTCGAAATGTTTTTAAGCTTGATGTCGATATGGTGACGATTTCATCAAAATCGACCTCTAGAACAAATTATAATTTGAAAAGTAACTTTTAAAAAGTTAAGGTTTTAAGAATTTAGAGGATGAAACACATTTGAGGAATGATAGGATTTTGATGAAATTGACGAAGAAGTACAGAACTGAGCGGACAAGAACATAGAAAAATACTAGGAAGAAGAAACCGAGAACATAGATGACTTGGGTTTAACCTAGTGAAGAACAATAAGAAGAAATAATCAAGAGAAGAGGAAGATTCCCAAGATAGGCTCATTTAGGTGAATATACAAACTATATACGGTAATTAGGTACTCATGCAGATTTCAAAAATATTTGTAAATGTGGGTATTTGTTGAGGGTGTAGTGACCATTCTATCCAGTTACAAAGAAAAGAAACGATCAAACAAATCACGATTTGGATATATTCACCATAAGAAAAATCTCCAAAAACAAATGAGCTCACCATCATCATCACAAAAAACAAACACCATTACAATGCATAACTCAAACTAATCAAACAAGGGAAACAAAAACATAAATACCAGAAAAAAAATCGAGGACAATAACATGGATCATCACGCAACTTCCGTTCATCTTCTCCGCACAAGCACAATCAGTTATTAATCTGTTCAAGATCATATCGGGCAAAACAGTTTCTTCATCTACCGGCCATGTAACACCCCCGAACCGTCCTAAGCATAGGTCGATCCAACGGCCAACAATCAAACGAAAACATGACCGACGGACGATCCACACCAATGGTTGGAGATGAAAGGCCAACCGGCCAGCCAACAATCAAACAAGTACATGACTGACCGTCCAACCCAACACCATGGTCCGGAAGCGCTACGTGACGGGCTAGGGACGATCCGGTCAGAGTCACAAACTTTATTCCACAACCTAGACCAGTTCATCCCCTAACTCGTCCCGCTGCGTCAAGGCATAAGGCTTTGCAACCCGTACCTAGAGTTAGCCTTTTCCGTTAGATCAAGGCCTAAGGCTTTTCAATCCGTACCTCGACCTAACGTTGTGTTAGACTGGACTAGTCAAATATCAGAGTACTCATGAAGCGCATATAAAAACAATTTCTTTATTGATTCAAGAAATATTCATACATTGAATAATTCAAAATTGGGCCCGGCCTAATGCCAAAACGAGTCAACATAACACAATTCACAATACTGTTTACAAAAGGCATGAAAATCTACACCGGCAGTCCTAACGTCCAGCACCAAGCTATCCGATCATCCTTACCTAAAGCGACCTGCAAAAAGGACAACAGAGTTGGATGAGTAATCTAGTATTACTCAGTGAGCTGGCGGCCTCTACCCGCAACCTAGAATCTAACCCAGACAACCCAAAATAACAATCAATCTAGCCCTAGCATGCAATAAAAGCTAAGGCTAAGCAAACCGTTACTAAGTTAGACTTGGCCTCCTGCCATGATCTAGCTTCAAGGAACGGGAACCTGCATTAAAACAAGTCAAAAACCAATCCCTAGTTGGCCAACCAATGATACCGCATAGCTTTAATATCCACCACCCTTCACAAGCAATCACTCAAACACAAACAGGTCAACGTCAGGCCTACAATAACCAAATACACACCAAGCCTAATCTGGTACCTAAACCAGACTTAGGACTTAATGTCAGAACCTGCAAACAAATCAATTAACAACCAAACACAATCACAATAATAAGACTATGAGTAACTACGACTCGATCTAACTTGTAACACCGTATATCGGTGCTACACTAACTCGAGGATTCCATAACCCTCTACGACACACTAACACAACACTCTAACCTGGGCCCTGGTGACTTCCTCGTCTCTATCGGCAATATCCTATCTCCCTACCATAAAGGCCAGAAGAAGGAACTTTCAACCGACCGCGGCCCACAGTCCTTCGGGTCACCGCGCGATAGCCCATAGTCCTTCGGGTCACTGCCACATTACACCGTCGTGTAATACTCAGCCATAGGCCATGACCCCGTCTATCTGAGTCTTCCCGATCTAGCGAATAAGAGGTTTCCTTGAACCCGCTGAATACAAGACCGAGGAAATACTAGTCCACCCCAAAACATGCCTAGCATGGGCGGGTTTCGCACCTGCTGTCGGCATAACACTCGACACACAATCCCTAGGAAAGACCTAAGGGAAAAGACTCGTACCGAAAACTAAATAATACTTAGGAGTCTATGACACTAACCACTAGTAGTAGTAGTCCGGCCTATATGGCATAGGACATGTAGTACCAATATCACAACTAGGAGATCAGCCTATATGGCCAAAGATCCCCTAAACAACAACAACTAAACAACTCAACCAGTTAGTCACTCCCTTACCAAGAGATGACTAACCTCAATCAACAAGATTAATTAAACGAGCAAGCATTTAATTAAATCTACTCAATCAAACCATTACCTAGATAGTTCGACCTCCTGCTACGACACTATCTTTAAAGATAACGGGAACCTGCAGTCAACCATATCAACACGCAAGAATATAAATCATGATGCATCCTAATCCTAGTCAGGTTATTATCTCAGTCTTAATTGCATTCATCCCAGTTTAGCCCTTGCTAAACTGAGTCCGGTTCCATAAATAACCCTAAGGACTCTACCATGTAACAGCGTGAGCATTCTACTCTATATGCGACTCGATCTTCCCTTAGTTCCAAGTGGAACTCAACTACCCTAAATTCCAAGTGAAATTCACACAAGCCAACTCACACTGTTCTAGGCGAGAAACGGCTGGTTGATCGGAGAGGACTTAGCCAAAACCCAATGGACGACTTGACTGGACTGGACTGATCTCGACTTGGACAGAACATGGGCTTCACCATGTAGAAACTGACAGGCTTCAACAGACTGATCTGGACTCTTACAGAACCTCCTTTAGCTTCTGGACAGTTCTTCGGACTTCCCGGTGGAGTATTGAGCAATACTTCGACTGAAATGAACCCGTGGAACTGAACTAACTCCGGACAGTACCTCCACTTGATCATCAAAGAATATAACTGGCCTGGACAGATTGATTTGGATAGAGCTTCTGCGTCACAATCGTAAAGAATCAACGATTGGACGGAACTGGCCGTCTCGGTGGAGTATCGGTCTTCAGAATCGACGACTCTACATCGACCACTTTCTCTCTCTCTCTCTCTATAGCCACGTTGACTTGATTCCCATCTGAGCTTATCTTCATTTGATTGAACTTCAGTTGGACAAAACCTTCCCTAGGCGCTGATTCGAAATCAGTAGAGAACTGGCCTCGAAAACTCTCTAAAACTCTCGAAAAAGATCGGAAACTCTTGCTTTCTTTTTTTACCTTCCTCTCACGTTTTGAACTGGCTTTGGAAAGGTATGGATGTGATGAAATGATCTGGGGTCATGGGCTATTTATAGAAGACAACAACCAATCAGCTTCAGGTTGGTGACAGCCCGTGTGTCGCTTCACATGGCTCCGGACGCATGCACGGCGGCACCTCGTGCTCCACATGGCTGGCTGCATTTCCAGGACACGTGCAGGACGCCATCACTCGTCCCAGATGTCAGGCTGCATTACTAGAACTCATGTAAGGCGCCACAGCAGCACACACATGTCGATCAGCATGCTTCGGTTGCATGCGCGGAGAGACCTCGTGCTTGGTCGATCCACCTTGTGCTTCTACATGTCAGGATGCATGTACAGCTTCCACGCACGGCGACACCTCGAGCTTCTGGAGACACTCAGCTTGTTATATGGTTGACACCACGTTCTGAACCTGATGTTAGGAGTTTTCAAGGCTCCTAAGGCAAATGTTGTAGTATAGTGATTGTCGAACCAGTTCTGAGGGATATCAAAGCACCGAGAATGCAAGTACTCACTTAATCTAAGTGCAACCAATGATTTAGATGGATTTTAAACTACTACTAATACTAGAAAGCAATTACAGAATGATACTTTTTTGACTAAGGGAAAAGAGAACTCATGGGCATAGGGATTAGACCTTGGGTGATCAAGTTTCGAACTAAAGATGGCAAACGATCAATCAAACTATCAACTTTAAGCTTAGACACAATCTTAAACAAACTCTATGTCTAGATAAATGTTCATTTACTAACATATCTCAAACATCAAATGTCTTTGGTTGAATAATATGAAAGCAATCATTACTAACAAGTCTATTGGCTATCTTAACACCTTTAACAACAAATGTCTTTGGTAAAGTATGTTAAAAGCTTAGAAGAGTTGTCTCAGGCATTTCATCAAACACCTTGTGGGTGGGAAATGCCTAACGATCAACTTTTGAGTGACCAACTCAGAAGATGCATTATGAATACTCTACTAGCAAGGAACAAGAATGATCTACACTAAAACATCCTAGAACTAACCTAATCACCCTTAATCTCCCTAACCCATGAATTCCAAAGGTGATTACTCACTAATCTCCATAATTCCTCTTAAACCCATATTGGATTTCAGATTAATCATGTAGAGAAATATAGATAATAGATTAGAAATCAACAGGATAACTTATGATCAAATGAAACAAAGAGATGAACTTTTCCAAGAGGTTTTTGGTGGTTTCCTCCAAGATCAAGATAATCCGCCCTTGATGGCTTACAAAAGATACTTAAACATAGGTTTAGAAAGTAAAAAACATGCATAATGAAATGACCAAAAGGCCCCTAGAAAAACATGAGTTCGACAGGTAAATAGACACAGAGCGACCTCTGCACGTCGCTGCGATAGGTCGCTCCCGGGTCGTTTCTTCGCGAGCGACCTGGCTGTGTCACTCCGAAGACGTCGCTCCCGGGTCGTCTCCTCGCGAGCGACCTGGCTGTGTCGCTCTGAAGACGTCGCTCCTGGGTCGTCCCCTCGCGAGCGACCTGGTTGTGTCGCTCTGAAGACGTTGCTCCCGGCTTCGTTTTGTGTCGTCTCGCCATGGAGACGCGAGCGACCTCGGAGCGTCGCTCTGGCCAGGTCGCTCCGGGATGTGTGTCACAGCGACTTCACGGCGTCGCTCCGGTGAGGTTGCTCTGGTGCACTGCTCGTCCGTTGATCGCTTTAAACACTTCTTTTGAGCTCCAAATGCGTCCAAATGTCTCCAGGAACTCCATGTGGTACTCCAATACCTAATAGAGACATATGTATGCAAAATGCAACCTAGACATGGCTAAACCCTAATCTATATGATGAAAATGTACATGAATAAATGGATAAGACAATGTAAATATGCAAGATATCAACTCCCCCAAACTTATTCTTTTACTTGTCCTCAAGTGAACTTTCTAGAACTCATAGGGAGAGAGGTTTGAAGGTGAGAGCTCATAGCCAAAAGAAACACACAAAGCACTCAAATCAACATCTAAATTCAGCATTAGTACACCTTCTCTTATTATACTCTAGCTTCTCTAGGCCTATCTCAACTCTTTTCATCCCTACACTCATCATCATGCATTCGCACATGCAAATCAGCCAACTCTCAAGTTCATAAAGCATAGCATCAAGTGAATTCTTGCAAATGGTCAATTGGTCCAAATCATTTGGTTGAGTAAGAGAAGGCTTTTATTCAAGTGGGTCAAGAGGTTCAAAATCCATGATCTTTTAAAGTGGTTTACTCTCAAAACAAGTAACCTTGACATTACACATAATATACTCGACCAATCTTTCTCTCTTTTTTTTTTTTTTTTTTAACGGGTTTCTACAGGTCAGATCTTCTGGTAAGTCAAAAATTTGTGAACACATCTTCAGGTAAGTCACCGATTTGAGAAAATAATATATCACCTTTGAGAAGAGAGTTGCTTCTAGATATGAATAGAGGCTGAAGAAAGAGAAATAGAAATAGGAAGTGGTGATGAATTTAGTTTTTTCTCTATTTTTTTTTGCGTAGAAAGGTTTCTTCAAATTTTTAAAACTCATTATTAATACAGAAGCGTGTTGCTGGCATGGACAAGAAAGGAGTTGTGTCCGTTTAGGTTCACCTCTGCCACATTGAATAAGGTTAATGTTGGTATTATTTAAAAATCAACAGTTGCATGTCTGTTTACCTAATATCAATTCATAATTTGTCTATCTACCGCAAATTCCCTAAGACTCATTTAGGTGAATAACCAAAACGTAGACGGTAATTAGGTAATCATGCAGATTTCAAAAGTATTTGCAAATGTGGTTATTTGTTGAGAGTGTAGTGACCATTCTATCCAGTACGTTTGAGGTGCAGAGCTATTCCCTATGTAAAACCAGATTTGCAAAATATTTGAGGCAAAAGAAAATGTTAGAAACCAAATCAATCGGTAGACTGTGTTGCTATTTTTAGAGCGGCATAAACGCAAGAAATTTTACTGTGGGCCTTATGTGTGTGTGTTGAATCCGGTATTATGGCAGGATAAAAATCGCAATTGTCGGTAATAGAACTCACAAGAGGAAAAGAGAGCTAGAACTTCCTTCTCTGGCTCGAAAGATAACAGATGTGACATAACAGATGCCATTCACAAAGTGTTAATGCAAAGTAAAACCCACTACCGTAAAGGCACAAGCTTTCAACCAAAAGAAACAAGTTGTCATCAAAATTCAGCATAAAACACAACTATCAATATGAATCTGACAACAAATAAGCTCTAGACTTTACAGATGAGAGCCTGACAAATAAGACCAGTCAGAATTTGGATTTCATGTCCGTTTTATGGGAACACGACAACGGCAACGGTGAAGGCATAGTGATGCAACATCATGATACCTTCACCGCCAAGCAACTGTTTTTCTATTTCGGTTTTTAGAAGATTTCCTTTTCTAATTATGAATTCCTTTTAGTAGATTTTCTATTTTTAACAGAGTTAGGTTATTATAAACCGTCTCTAGGATCCTATATAAGGGATTGTAAGTTGGCTTTGATAAGTAGTTTTTGAAAGATAATAAACTAGAGTTTCTCTAAAGCCTTGCATTGATTCGATTATGTCGTCAATACGAGAGCCTTGTATCGAATTTGATTAAGTTCTTCGATTCAAGAAGTCAGGTCTCTACAGATTTAACCTAAATCTTTAGATTTGAGCTGAGTTACCGTTGATACGCTGCGCCAGGTTGGTATCAGAGCTTTGCTACGCTCCTCGAAAATTTTTCCATTCACCATGGCAAGACCTCGACGAGCACCTGTTCGAACCGAAGCAGAAATCACCCGTGATGCAATCGCTGAGCTTCAGGCTCAGATGCAAACTATCGCCGCCGCCCTCCACAACCTTAATGTTCAACAACAACCACAAGTTCGCGATAATGTTGAACGTGCGAGCAACAACGATGCAGAAGACGATGAAGAAGCAAACCTATTTGCCGCCGCAGCAGCAGAACATGTGAACCCCTTCGCTCCTCTCAACGACCGTGTACTCGGTCAAGATAACATTCGCGGTGCAGCAGCTGTTGTTCCATGGGAAACAGGATTCAAAACAGAGATTCCAGAGTTCCATGGCAACTCATCCGCCGAAGAACTTCTGGATTGGATAGTCACAGTTGAAGAAATTCTTGAATTCAAGAGAGCACCAATGGAACGTTGTGTTCCGTTGTTAACAATGCGATTCCGCAACAGAGCAGCAGCATGGTGGATACAACTAAAAACTACACGAGCCCGTCTTGGAAAACCCAAGATCATGTCATGGGATAAGCTTAAATCAAAACTTAAAAAGACATTCTTGCCTTACAACTATGATCTGCTAATGTTCCAACGACTACATCATATTCGTCAAGGAACTCGTTCAGTTGCTGAATATTCCCAAGAATTTTTTTTGCTGCTTACAAGAGTTGATATTCAAGATTCAGAACGACAGTTGGTTGCTCGATTCACTGCCGGCCTGCGTCAACAGATCCAGCACACTATCAACTTGTTTAATCCACTGACCTTATCAGAAGCTCACCAACAGGCACTCACCATTGAATCTCAAACTAAAAGCAATTACTCTTGGTCTGCGTCTCGTACTACCCGACCTGTTCAGCAACAGCAGTCTACAAATTTAGCCGATGATTCGCTTCCTCAACAAGCTGAAACTGCCCTCGTGCCTTTGACGGATAAGACAACAACTCGACCATCTTTACTACGATGTTTCGCTTGCGGAGAGATTGGTCATCGACAAGCCAATTGTCCGAAAAGAAATCGCAGGGGACTTCTTCTTGATGCCGCTGGCAAGGACGTAGAGGTTATTTATGATGAGGAAATTGCAGAAAATCTAGAAGAAACAGAGGACCTGATCGCAGACACTGGTCCTTGTTTGATGATGCGACGTGTTTGCCTTGCTCCACGCCATATTAATGACAATCCACAACGCCATAACTTGTTCCACTCGAAGTGTACTATTGCCGGCAAGGTTTGCAAATTTATTATTGACTCGGGAAGTAGTGAAAACGTAGTGGCAGAGGACGTTGTCAACAAACTCAATCTGACAACAGAACTTCATCCATATCCATATAAACTCGCATGGCTAGACAAGAAGACAGACTTGACCATTACTCGACGTGCTCTCATATCATATTCAGTTGGTGGCACATTCCAGGATCAAATTTATTGTGATGTAGCACCGATGGACGCTTGTCATCTTCTCTTAGGACGCCCTTGGCTATTTGATCATCGAGTAAAACACGATGGTTATCACAATACCTATAGCTTCCGTTTCAACGATAAAAACTTCACACTGCAACCCTATTTACCTGAGAAGCAGAGTTTACCGTCCTCACCAGTCCTTATTCTCCAACACAAACCTTTTGAGCGAGAGATGCGAGAAGAGGGACGTGTTCTGATCCTGCTGAACTCACCAGTCAACACATCTTTACCGCAAATTCCGGATAGCTTTAAATGTCTGTTGACCAAGTTTCAGGACGTCTTCCCCGACGAGTTACCAACTGGCCTTCCTCCTCTAAGAGATATTCAACACCGTATTGATCTAGTTCCAGATGCTATCCTACCTAATCGAGCTCATTACCGTATGAGTCCAAGTGAGCATGAAGAACTGCGACGACAAGTTGAGGATCTCATCACGAAAGGATACTTGCGTGAGAGTTTGAGTCCGTGTGCAGTTCCAGCTTTGCTCATACCAAAAAAAGATGGATCATGGAGAATGTGTGTCGATAGCCGTGCTATTAATAAGATTATAGTCCGCTATCGATTTCCAATACCACGTCTTGATGATCTATTAGACCAAATTGGTGCTGCAACAACCTTTTCTAAACTCGATCTTCGCAGTGGATACCATCAAATCCGTATTCAACCGGGTGATGAGTGGAAGACAGCATTCAAAACCAGAGAAGGGCTGTTTGAATGGCTTGTTATGCCTTTCGGGCTTTCCAATGCCCCTAGTACCTTCATGCGGGTTATGAATCAGTCTCTTCGGCCGTTTATTGGTAAATTTGTGGTGGTTTACTTTGATGATATTCTGATATTCAGTAAGTCATTAGCCGAGCATCTTGAACACTTGGAAGCAGTCCTTCTTATCCTTCGTCGTGATCAATTCTATGCGACGATGAAGAAGTGTGAGTTCGGCTCTCCTAAAGTCCACTTTCTCGGCTACATTGTTTCCGCAGAAGGACTCGCCGTGGATACTAGTAAAGTGGATGCAATTAAAACGTGGCAAACTCCATCTACATTGTCTGAGACACGAAGCTTTCATGGTCTCGCATCTTTTTATCGAAGATTTGTGCCACAGTTTAGCAGCTTAATGGCGCCTCTCACGGATTGTATTCGACGGGATGGTGTCTTCACATGGACTCCCGCCGCAGCCACCGCGTTTGAGATTATCAAATCAAAGTTGATTTCAGCTCCTATACTTGCTCTACCTGATTTTACCCTGGTCTTTGAACTCCATTGTGATGCTTCTAAGTTGGGAATCGGTGCTGTCTTGAGTCAGCGAAACCGGCCTATCGCCTTCTTCAGTGAAAAGCTGGCAGGAGCTCGTTTACGTTGTAGTACTTATGATGTGGAGTTTTATGCCGTGGTTCAAGCAATCAAGCACTGGAGACATTATCTTTTTCATAAAGAATTCGTTCTCTATACAGATCACGATGCGTTAAAACACTTGAGTAGTCAAGATAAGGTCTCGGCAAGTCATGCCTCGTGGGTGTCTTATTTACAGCAGTTTACTTTTGTTATCAAGCACACGTCGGGTATCTCCAATCGAGTGGCTGACGCACTAAGCCGTCGTCGTTCTTTGCTGGGTGTTCTTCATGTTTCAGTTCCCGGCTTTGCAGCTTTTGCTGACTTCTACGAGTCTGATGAATATTTTGGTCGGATTCTTCTTGATGTTCAGAATGGCGTATCACGCGATTTCACTCTTCATGATGGGTTTCTTTTTCGTGGCGACCGTCTCTGAGTTCCGGATTGTAGCCTCCGTCTTCAACTAATCGCTGAAACACATAATGAGGGTCATATAGGATGCGACAGAACATTGCATTTGATCTCTGCCTCATATTTCTGGCTGGCTCTAAGACGCGATGTTGAGCGTTTTGTGGAGAGATGCACGACCTGTCAAACGTCGAAAGGACATGCTACAAACGCTGGTCTCTACATGCCGTTACCTATACCAACGCAACCGTGGACTGACATCAGTATGGATTTCGTCATGGGTCTTCCTCGTACACAAAAAAGGTTTGATTCAATCTTTGTTGTCGTGGATCGATTCTCAAAAATGGTGCACTTTGTTCCCTGTAAAAAAATGACGGATGCAGTTCAAGTTGCGACACTCTTCTTCCGTGAGGTTTATAGACTTCATGGGTTGCCTACTTCTATTGTCTCAGACCGTGATTCACGCTTCTTGGGTCACTTCTGGCGATATCTTTGGAAGCTTCTCGGCACCAGTCTCGACATGAGTTCCGCTTATCATCCCCAAACGGACGGTCAAACAGAGGTGACCAATAGATTGTTGGGTAACTTGCTACGATGTCTTGTTGGTGATTCCATTAAATCGTGGGATTCAAAACTTCCTCAAGCAGAGTTTGCTCATAATCATGCACTCAATCGAAGTTCAGGTTTCAGTCCATTTCAGGTCGTTTATGGTCTTCTTCCTCGTGGTCCTTTGGATTTAACTACTCTTCCAGACCATACCCGTCTTCATGGAGTCGCTACTGATTTTGTCGACAATATTCATCAAGTTCATGCGCAGATTATCACCAATCTTCAGTCCTCCTCGTCAAAGTACAAAGCAGCGTCTGATTCTCATCGTCGCCGTGTCCTATTTGAAGTTGTTGATCAAGTTTGGGTGTTTCTCACTAAGGATCGAATGCCAGCTCATGCTTATAACAAACTCAAGGCAAAGAAAATAGGTCCTCTCACAGTCTTGGAGCGTATTAATGATAATGTATATCGTCTGCAACTTCCAGCTCATATCACTACCTCGGATGTATTCAATGTTCGTTATCTCTCTCGCTATGCACCACCGGATCCGGTTCCTGATTCGAGGTCGAATCTTTCTCACCCCGGGGGACCTGATGCAGCATCATGATACCTTCACCGCCAAGCAACCTTTTTTCTATTTCGGTTTTTAGAAGATTTCCTTTTCTAATTATGAATTCCTTTTAGTAGAGTTTCTATTTTTAACAGAGTTAGGTTATTATAAACCGTCTCTAGGATCCTATATAAGGGATTGTAAGTTGGCTTTGATAAGTAGTTTTTGAAAGATAATAAACTAGAGTTTCTCTAAAGCCTTGCATTGATTCGATTCTGTCGTCAATACGAGAGCCTTGTATCGAATTTGATTAAGTTCTTCGATTCAAGAAGTCAGGTCTCTAAAGATTTAACCTAAATCTTTAGATTTGAGCTGAGTTACCGTTGATACGCTGCGCCACATAGGCGGACAGAAACACAACGATGGAGGAAGAGATGTAGACTTTTGCTATCACGACAGTGGAGAGGAAGCCTTACTGGGACACAAAGATGAAACCTTTCGACATCTAAATCATTGAAATTGCAGGCCCTTGAAGAAAGTTACGGTTCTTTATTCTTCTTTTGATGTTCAGGTGGTTGAAGAATAAAAAAATGTATGTGAAAGGAGACAACAAATCATAACATATTTTGCTGCAAAAACCTAAAGGCTATTTGTTATTTAGTTGACATATCTATTTTATAGGGATACATTTGGTATTTATGAAAGATCTACAGCAGATTTCCATATACCTAATTAAAATAGTTTTTAGGTTATGTAGTGCAAATTTTCTATATTAAAAAGAGAAAAACAAATATTTTATATTTTAATTAGGATAATTTTTAAAAAATCTAAAGGTATAATAATATTAACCGTAATTATAGTTCTAGTGAGACCAAATTTTTAGACAAGGTCATAGTGAGACAAATCCAAGTTCTAAGTGTTTCTTTTTACCAATTTTCTCAAAAAAGAAATCATGTCTTTATATTTAAACAATCAAAAGAAACATCTTTAAACAATTTCTCAAGAAACAGTTCTCTGTAAATAAAATTAGTAGTACTAATTAAATTTTCTTCCACTAACACTATCCAGCAATCAGCACATATCTGCATGTATACATACATAATGACTTGGTTATTATTTATCTTGTAAAAGAACAGATCTGAAATCAGTTTCTTATATGTACCAATGTGCCCAAGTGCCAACATTAAAAAGATATATATAATTAAAAGAGCATGCATTACAGATATAGATATTTGATATCAAGGTCCTCCAAAGAAGTTTAAACAACTCAGAGATCATTCATGTACCTCGGACAGAGAATATAAGGGTGGATAGCTTAGCACGCAGTGCTAGGAAACAACCGTCTTTCGTCGTTCACATGGATGCGGAGTTACCGGTTTGGTTTACAAAGTCAAGTTGAGTCTGTGAATGTCTTGTTGTCAAAAAAAAAAAATTATATACTTTTCATATGTGTCGTTCTTATGTTAATTCTTAAAATTGTTAATTCTTACAATAATATATTTAATGAATAAACTATTTTAGTAATTGCCATTAATAATATATATATATATATATTTTATAACCGTGGGGCTCCCAAAGACTTTCTAGGCCCAAAGACTAATCTCACGAAGTTCGTAGAAATCCGAGTTTTCTTGCCAGTTAAAGCGTCTATGGGTGGCCAATGCTACTCAAACCCAGGACGGAAACTCCAGTTGGAGCCCCTTTACCACAAGACCAAGGCGACTTGGTTACCATTAATAATACTGTCTATGGTCTATTTCTTTTTTTTTCTAATGATTTTTATAAATCATACCAATATATAAAAAATAGTTTAGTATAAAAATGACAATATTTTAAAATAAAATATATAACAATGTTTTATATTTAGAACATGTAGTTTAAAAATAAAGAATTAAGGGCTCTGGCCCGAACCTCCCGATATTTAATAAAACAAATAATAACGAGTTTCTATTTTAGTTTATTAAAATTTTATTTTTACATTTTTCTTAATGATGTTAAATAAATAAATTTCCTTTAGAATTTTAAAATATTTAATAACTCTTTTAATAAGAAAAAATCCATTTAGTTAGAAACTACTATTTTTATGGTATTAAAGAATATTATTATATCTTATTTACGAATTTCATAATATGCTATTTAATTATATTTTTGGATAATTATACGGTATAATATTTTTAAGCATTTTTCTAATAATTTTATGCAATTTTTATTTTCCTAATTACATATTCTCAAACTTTTGGATATCTCCATATCTATATATATAAACAAGTAATTATGTATAATCTAAACCCATTGTAGATTCCACTAACAAATTGTTTCAAAATAAATGGAGTATTCTGATAAAATAATTAGAATTTTTTTTAATAATGTAACCCGATCATCTAATATTAGATTTTTTCTAAATTATATTTATTTTTATTCGAGATGACTTTCTGCGATATCACGTGATAGTATTATATAAATATTATTTACGGTAAGCAATTTTTGTATATATTTAAAATTTATAATAATTTTGAGAAATTAAATTTGTAGATAAAAACCGATAAAGAACTTGTGATTTGTTGATAACAGAGGAATAACATATAGAAACTAGAGTATATGATTTGGTGATATATATCTAGTATCTATGTCCAGATCAGAAAATAGTTAGTTTGAAAAGATTATGTTATATCTATACCATTAAAACAAAAGACTCTGGTTTTAAGTATGTTTCTGTTTTGTAAGTATTTACAAAGCCATGCCATTACATTATATATATATATATATATATATATATATATATATATATATATATTATTTTTTTATAACCGTGGTGTGATTTCAAAGGTTTTCTAGATCCAATGACTAATCACCACGAGGTCCGCAGAATCCGTGTTTCTGTACCACTTAAAGCATCCCGAGTGGCCAAAGAGAATCAAACTCAGGGTGGTATTCACAGCTGTGAACCATTTATCAATAGGTCAAGATCACTTGGTTAAAAGGGTTTAAATACCTACAATGGCTTAATCATAATTAATACAGTTTATTATACAGAAAATCTGTAATGGAAATATTTGGCATATTATCTGAAACACAAAAAGCAGTATTTTAAAATCCGACTCAAACACCAAACTGGACAACCTCCCGGATTACTGGGTCACAATATTAACCGCGGATGAATCGCATGTTAATAAATTAATTAATGTTATTATGTAATAATATATATTATAAACTAAAGTTAAGTATTTCTTAAATGCTGTTTAAAACATGAAATAATAGTTTGGTTATGCTTTAGAAAAAACTATATTTTTAGTTTCATTTAACGTACAAAATATAAAAAAATAGTTTAGACTATTTAATTTTTTTTTGTAACAAATTAAGAACTTAAGAGTTATGACATCCAACGAAAATATATCAAGACTTAAAATTCAGAAATATTTAAATATCTAATGTAAAAAAAATCACTGCAGAACATGATTCAAATCATATGGTTTTGCATAAACAATATGAATAAAATCTGTGACTTTTAAGACAAAACATATTTAGTTAGAAACATGTAAAACAAAAACATAAAATAAACTCATGCGATTCACGAAAAAGAATGGAAAACATAGTAGAGCTTAGAATATATAAAACGTAGTAAGCGAGATTTATGATAAGCAAAAACTTAGAACATGTACAACCTAACTTCTTAATTAAAATTTAGAATACAAAACAGATTAAAAAATCATAATTAAAAACTAAAAAAAATGTAAAAGTTATTTATTGGTTCAAACCAATGATTTAACCGGTAACCGAGTTCTGGTTTTTAACGATTTTTTGCAGGTTTAATTGGGGTTTTTAAATATTGTTTTTTTTACAAAACCCAAACTGGATTTATCTTTCACCGGGTTTACTGGTTCAACTGTGGGTCCGGATCAGGTTTCAAGACACTACCAAAAACTGTACCCGAACCGACTAAAAATCAGAAGTGAAATCGAACCGAAATTATAAAAAAAAATAAACGGTTTTCATTTCTCTAAAACATAAAAACTGAAACCAAACCAAAAACCGAACGGGTACCTGAATATTTGAAATATAATAAAATATTAATTATTTTTAATTTATATATATAATTATAATTTATAAATTAATAATATTCAAAATCGCCGAATTACTCTAATCACCTGATTTTTTGTGGTTTTCCAGGTTTAACTCTTGTTTTTAAGCATTTTTTGGAATTTTTTCCTTTAACCATGGATTAAACTCAATCTATTCCTAATTCGCTTCCACTACAAGTTTTATAAGAAAATAAAAACATGTCCTAAATCCACATTACCGGGTCTTTAACATCCTAACCCTAATAAACTGAATCGAAAACATGAATGCCTAACATTTTGAGCCGTCAAAATAATTACTCTCAATTATAGATGTTAAAGCTCAAATATTAAAATTTAAATAAAAAATGATAGTAACTTTTGAATTGAAAAATGTAACCAAAATGTTATCTCGCACTTTAAAAGCGCTGGTAAAATCTAGTTAAAGATCGGATCAAGTAAAATATTTAGAATTCTATCCTAATTATTGTTTCTACTTATTTAATAAAATTTGAATAATAGTATAATATTTAAATTTAGGGAGAATTGGAAAAACAAGACATTTTCGAAGTTTGTTTGTCAAAATAAGACTTTGGTCGTTTTGGACTGGTTTTGCCCTTGTGTTGTGGAAAAAATAGTAAACTTAGGTAAAAAAATATAAAAAAATGTAGAATCATTAGAAACCAAAGTATATATACTTTTATGTTTAAATTTAATTTTTAAAAATTGTGGAACTATGTTTTATTTAATATCAAAGCTATAACAGAATACTTATTCAAGCCATCTACGTAGTCTACAAATCGAATATAAAGTATTGTACATAGGTTTACCTTGGATAGAAAATATAAACTACACTTTCTTCAATAGTTTACCTTAGCTAGATTTTTTGTCGTAATATTCTATCTTGATATCTTCAGTCTACCTACGGCTTTTTTACAAGTTATATCCTAGAGTCAGTGAAATACCTTTTCTTTTTTACAAGTCATACCTTGTTCTGCATTTTACTATATAATAGCCTAAGGCAGAATGTAGTTTCATTGTCTCTACATATTTCTGCCTTACGTATGATGTATATTCTTGCCAAATAAAGTAAAAATGGAAACTTCCAAATTTCGTGATCATATCTTTCCTAAATATATCCTAACTAAATATTTCCTAAATATCTTCCCCCCCCCCACGATTTTCTCCCTTTTCTCTTCACACGATCTCTATCTCCCTCGTTCCTTGTTCCTCTCTCTTCTTCATCGACAAAAATTTCTTCTATCAACCAACATAAGATGGTTCTAATCTACGTTAAATCTGGTGTATGGATGTCAAGTTTCAGTGACGAGTGGAGTTTCTTGGCAGACAAACAAAGGCGTGGTCGAATGGTGACATTAGAAACTACTACTTTACTGGAGGAACTCAAGATCATGGTGTGTGAAGATTATGGGGTCGACCCTAATTTGGTTAATGTCGAGTTCAGTTATGAGATGGTCAATCAAAGAGGAAATCCTCCAATTAGTATCAGTAATGATCGACAAGTGTGTAACTTTGTGGGCTACGCAAAGAAGGGTTCCTCTACAACCTTGTGTGTCACGTTCTCTGGTACTGGTACTGGTATAAAGGAAAAGGAACGAGTCAATATCGATCTGAATAAGGAACTGTGTGATTCAAGTAATGTTGAGGAAGGTGAAGTTCCTGACATAAATCTGGGAGATTTTGCAGAACCATCAACAAAGTGTTGTGATAAAAGGAAGAATCATGTCGTTGAGGATGGTTCCGGTCATGCTGGTTCAAAGAGTGAAAAGTATGGCGATAGTGAAAAGGAAAGCCGAGCTGGGAACACAGATTTCGTGAAGAAAGATCAACTTTTCCGAAGTAAACGTGTCCTAAAGGCAACAATGGAAATTTGGGCGATGAAGAATAATTACGATTTCCTTGTTACCAAATCAACGAAAAAGTGGTGGTCTATACGATGTAAGGATAATACGTGCAACTGGACTGTGCGTGCGGAATGTGTTGATGGGTCTACATATTTCATGATCAATAAGTGTGTGGGTATACACTCATGTGCTCCTTCAAAGAAAAGCAACTTCGGAAAAACGGCGTCGGCAAGAACTATTGGAAAGCTGATACAACATCGATTTGATGATGCCAATGATGGCCCCAAAGCAAACGACATCATTCAGTTTATGAGGCTAGAACATAGCTGCGAAATTACTTATTGGCACGCTTGGGAAGCTCGTGAGTATGCAATTGCAGCTGTTAGAGGTATACCAGACGAAAGTTATGCAAAGATACCAAAATATTTGCATATGATTAAAGAAGCTAATCCTGGTACACACACTCACTATGAAACTAAGAAGGATGGTAGATTCATGTATCTATTTATGTCGTTTGGGCAATCAGTTAGAGGATTTCACAGTCATATGCGTAGGGTGATTGTTGTTGATGGAACTTTTCTGAAAAATAAATATAAAGGAGTTCTACTTGTTGCTACAGCTGTAGATGGTAACTCCAACTTGTATCCAATTGCATTTGGAGTTGCTGATTCAGAGAATGAAGAATCATGGGAGTGGTTCTTCAGACAGTTGAGTGTGGTTATTCCTGATAGTAAAGACTTAGCTTTTGTGTCAGATAGACATGCGTCAATTGCTAA